>NC_058085.1:11502067-11802067 GCF_014858855.1 Bufo gargarizans
GGCAGTCAGCTGGCAACTCGTTCATAGGAGAACGGTGCCCCCCGGAGGCAGGGCTGCTGCGCTGCTAGTCCTGGCGCTCGGGACCCCGCACTGGGCACATGGCAGGAAGACGGTATGGATGCCATGGTGCCGCTGCTAACATTGACTAAGTGGGAATGCCCCCTGACTTGAATGAACCATGGCCCGATATGCAGCTGTGCCAGTCGTCCCCGGCTGCCCCCTCTCTCTCAGTGAGGCACGCCGCCCCAAATTGCGGGACCGTTACCTGGAGGCGGGGGAGGCGTCGCAATGTGCAGTCGCGGTGGCGGGCAGTGCGGGGGTTAACGGGCAGCTGCTGCGCTGCTTGTCCTGGACCCTACGGAGCTTCAGGCCGGCTTGAAACGGGGAACACGAGGTGCCGGTGGCAGGCGCGTCCGGCCGGGCCGCAGAGCGGTAATACAGGAGGCGATGCGGCTGGCTGCACGAACCGGGATGACGAAACGACGGAAGACGCGACCGGAAGTGACGTCCGGTGCTGATGCTGCTGAGGCAAAGAACGGGCGCCCTCCTGCTTATACCAGAGGGTTTAAATAGGGTAGGTCGCTCCACCCACAATTACAGGCTGCACGCAGCCTTAACTATTTGTCAGCCATTCTTTAGACAATTGACAACTACAGTACCTTTGATATGCTAATGGACCGTTGCCCGGATAGACAGTACTCGCTCACACTGGCTTTGAGAGGACAAGTATAGGCTCTAATTACCAGGAAGTTGCTGAGGACAGGATACCAATACAATACATGGCTTACATTATTTTACTTAAAATTCTTAAAAATCTGTATTAATCTGTATTTCTCACACATGCATAGATAAATTCACCAACCTGACATGCTATCAATAGGGTAATTAACCCCATAATGACCACCCATACGCCTTTTACGGCGTTCACTAAGGGGCCTTAGGCTGAGCTGTCGTAAAAAAGCGCTGCACATGTGCAGGGAGTGGCGGCCTGGCTCTCACATGAGAGCCGTGGCCCTGCTATAACAGCCCGGACTGGCAGGAGTGCCGATCTGGGCTGTTTAACACTTTACATGCCACGAGCAATGGCGCCTGCCGCATGTAACGTGCTGACAGAGGGAGCGGACTCCCTCTGTCTCCTATTGGCACCCCATAATTGGCGGGGTGCCAATGTGTGTGAAGGCTGGCTGGGGTCTCGTGTAAGCCTCAGACCAGCCTTGAGAAATTTCCAGCAGTCTGCTGGTCAATGTCAGAAAAGCACTGACCTTAAAATGCAATGCACTATAGGGATAATGCATTGCATTTTAAAATCAATCAAAAAGCTGTTTGTTATAGTCCCCTTGTAGGACTATTAAGTGGTAAAAAAAAAGTAAATAACCCCCCCCCCCCCAAAAAAAGAAATAAAGATTTTTTTTCTGTTGAAAAAACGCTTTTCAATAAAAAAAGTTGCAAAAAAAAAATCTCAACCATATGTTTGGAATTGCCGTGTCCATAACGACCCAGACTACATAAATATCACATACATTATCCCCTACGGTGAATGCTGTAAAAGAAAGACAGAATTGCAAGTTTACTCTCTTAGTTGCCACTGAAAAAACAATTAATTTTAGTAACCTTAGTAATAGCAAGCGATCAATAAAGAGCCATTTACGCCAGAATAATACCAATAAAAAATACAAGTCGTCCCTCAAAAATTATGCCCTCAAACAATTCCATAAAAAGAAAAAAGTTATAGCTCTTGGAACGCGGCGATGGAAAAAGGACAAAAAAACGCTTGGTCAGTAAGGCCCAAACAGGCTGGTGAGTAAGGGGTTAATGATTGTCTGAGGAAAGTTCTGCCATGCTGAATGCATTTGGGCAAGCAAATCATCAAGATCTGCTGTTTATATCTAAATGTGCATTTACACTAAGAGATTATCTGACAGATTTTATGACCAATCATTGGCCGTTGGTATCTTGTGGGACCGTCCATCGCCCTTTTGTATCAGTATAAATGGTGTCAGTGTGCAGTATAATAAATCTTTTACATTAAATACCAAGTAATACTGGATCACATATTATTAAACATTCCCTAATTGACTCTTCTGATTGATTCACCAGAATTGCACCTGAAATTGATTTCTAGAACTAGTTCATCTGCAGTGATAGAATTTTCATTATCATTGGATGGTGTTTATATATGAATCGCAGGCACTTAATATTAATCCACAAATAAAAGGAAGATTTTATGGAGCGTGCCATCCAGTTTGTTTACTTGAGAGTGAAAGGACTGTGCTTCCTACTTTCCATTCCATAACTACTGTGTGGAGCCACTAAGGGGGCATAACTACTGTGTGGGGGCACTAAGTGGGCATAACAACTAAGTGGGTCCACTAAGGGGAAGCATTATTGTAAGGGGGCATAACTACTGTGTTGGGGCACTAAGGGGGCATAACTACTGTTTGGATACATCAAGGGGGCATTCTCCTGAGGGCACAAAACGGGAATTCTACTGTGAAAGGGACTCTTAGGGGAGCTAATTATGGTGTGGTGAACTAAGGGAGCAGTCAACGCCTCTTGTCCAGTGCTAGGAAATGTTTTATTTATATGTATTTAAAATGACTGATTGGGTGGAGGTTGCAGGGAAGTTGCTAAAGGTGGGGGCCAACCCGGCCTAGTTATGCCCCTTGGTCTACTATTAGTTTGTGATTTTTTTTGGCCATTACTGTTTGTCAGTTAATTCTTGTATTTTGTGCCATACCTTTCTGTGGATTTTTTTATACTGAAATATAATACAATTTTAATAGAATATTTTGGTATATTTTTCATAAATAATAAAATGTATTTTTTCTTGGCAGATGACTGTACCAGGAACGTAGAGAAAAATCTGGTATCTTCAGATTTCGAAGTAGATGATTGTGGTATCACACGAGATACATTTGAAGAGCATGCCAATATCCAAGATATACCCTCATCCAATCACAGCAAAAATGTATTATTTGATCCTTTTAAACAGGTCCGATCTTCTGATTCATCACAGACTGTAACACAAAATAAAATTCACAGAAGAGGTGCTAAACATCAAACAGCTCGCGTAAGAGGGAAGCCATTTTCATGTTCAGAATGTGGAAAATGTTTTAGATTTAAATCGGATATTGTTAGACATCAGAGAATTCACACAGGAGAGAAGCCATTTTCATGTTCAGAATGCAGTGAATGTTTTAACAATAATTCAGCTCTTGTTATACATCAGAAAATTCACACAGGAGAGAAGCCATTTTCATGTTCAGAATGTGGGAAATGTTTTCACTACAAATCAGCTCTTGATTACCATAAGAGTATTCACAAAGGAGAGAAGCGATTTTCATGTTCAGAATGTGGGAAATGTTTTCATCAGAAATCAATTCTTGATAGACATCAGAGAATTCACACAGGGGAGAAGTCATTTTCATGTTCGGAATGTGGGAAATGTTTTAATCAGAAATCAGATCTTGATAGACATCAGAGAATTCACACAGGGGAGAAGTCATTTTCATGTTCAGAATGTGGGAAATGTTTTAATCAGAAATCAGTTCTTGATAGACATCAGAGAATTCACACAGGAGAGAAGCCATTTTCATGTTCAGAATGTGGGAAATGTTTTAACAATAATTCAGCTCTTGTTGTACATAAGAGAATTCACACAGGAGAGAAGCCATTTTCATGTTCAGAATGTGATAAATGTTTTTACCAAAAATCTAATCTTGTTTTACATCAGAGAAATCACACAGGGGAGAAGTCATTTTCATGTTCGGAATGTGGGAAATGTTTTAATCAGAAATCAGTTCTTAATAGACATCAGAGAATTCACACAGGAGAGAAGCCATTTTCATGTTCAGAATGTGGTAAATGTTTTCACAAAAAATCTAGTCTTGTTTTACATCAGAGAAATTACATAGGGGAGAAGTCATTTTCATGTTCAGAATGCGGTAAATGTTTTCACAAAAAATCTAGTCTTGTTTTACATCAGAGAAATTACATAGGGGAGAAGTCATTTTCATGTTCAGAATGTGGAAAATGTTTTAGATTTAAATCTCAGATTGTTAGACATCAGAGAATTCACACAGGAGAGAAGCCATTTTCATGTTCAGAATGTGGTGAATGTTTTAATCAGAAATCAGTTCTTGTTGTACATCAAAGAATTCACACAGGGGTGAAGCCATTTTCATGTTTAGAATGTGGCAAATGTTTTAACAATAATTCAGCTCTTGTTATACATCAGAGAATTCACACAGGAGAGAAGCCATTTCCATGTTCAGAATGTGGGAAATGTTTTAAGCAAAAATCAGCTCTTGTTTCACATAAAAAAACTCACAGAGAGAAGCCATCTCCATACTTAGCCCTTTAGTGACCTTATGTGTTTTTATGGTAGTCAGTGTCGCTAACTGGGTTTATTCCGTCAGACACCCCTTGTTACAGGGAGATAAAACATAACCTTGCTTTGGGGTTGCCAGAGGTGGCTGAGGGCTTGGAGTGATGATTGGGACCACTGTGAGATCTCAAACACGTATTGTCTCCTGTATTAAATGAATACAAAATGTACCTGTAGATAAATCCAACAAGTGGGGTCCCTGCCACCCCTGTATTTGTAGAAGTCATGTGGTTCACTCATCTCACATGAATTTACCAGTGGGGAAATACTTGGTTATAAAATATTTTTATTGGATATATTGAATTTTTGATAATTTTGTTTCCTATGACTATGTTCATTCCTATGATTGTATGCTGATAAGGAGATGATATGTTTCATTTGGAGGATCTCTAATATTTAGGCTGTTCCATGAGCTGCATGGGCGCAGTTACAGTTACAGTTTTGTCTGGGTTAATAATCCGATGTCTTACACCTGACAATACTTCTACAAGTAATTATGATACCTCGGATGGCGAGAGGGGTGGTAGTGATCCTTTATTGTTCTTATGGATGGTTTTGGACATTGCCCCTTAATATATTCTGTCGGTGATTGCTTGTTTTGTGTACATAGTGGTTTCTACCTTGCCAGGCAGGGCCATTATGCTGCATAAGCATTACTCGTCACATTTGGATGCCCCAGTTACAGTGATGTGTAACTGTCCCATAGGCCAAAATATATTTTAAAGGTATCAAAACATATAATAAAATACAAGTGAAAATAAAATAGAAAAAAACGTCTGCATAGTTTCTCTTTTTACATGACACAAAAAAAACTATCAATATGACCAAAACAGGGAACCAATTTTAACCACTTATTTTGGTTTCAATCTGCATATTTAAAGAATAAGGAGTTTGAGTTTGAATTAAAAAGAAAAAAAATCTCTGAAAAAATACTATTAAAAATCCCCATGTGTCATGTAAAAAAAAGCTGCAGAAATTAGGTAGGCAGCCCCTCTGAGATGAGCATCAGAGCATTTAATGTTTTGTTTTTTGCTTACATTTTTACACTGCTAGGCAGAGGCTTCTCAGTTGTTTTACAGTCTAGGGCAGAGCTAAAGCCTGCTCATTAGTGCCGGTGGAGGAGAGGAGGTGGAAGTGTGGTAATAAGCAGTAGCATTTGTATGAAATCTCCATTACCACAGTCTGTCCTGTCCGTCCTCTCTGTATTTCATGTCTCCTCATGAGCTCCATTCTTACAGAGATTCAGTTGAAAATCTTATAAGTAGTATTCAGGATCATAATCCCTGACAAGTAGGAGAGGAGGATGAGGCAGCTCTTTCGCTCAGTGTTCTGAAGTAACTTGTCCTGCTGTGTGATTAGAACAGGTTTTGTGTGTACTAATAGGACGGCTGCCATTTTATTTCTCCTGATGATTGCTCCCTAGACAAAATAAGCCATTATAACTAATACAAGGTATTTGGGAATATATTTATAATAAAACGATAAGTAACTATTTAAAAAAATAATTAATTCCCAGAGAAACCTTTTAAGGACCAGGCCATTTTTTTTGCAAATCTAACATGTCATTTTATGTGGTGATAAATTTAAAACGCTTTTACTTATCCAAGCCATTCTGAGACGGTTTTCTCGTCAAATATTGTACTTCATGACAGTGGTGAATTTGAGTCCAAATATTTCATTCTTATTTATAAAAAAAATAAAAAATTACCCAAAATTTGGAAAAATTAGCAATTTTCTAAATTTCTATTTCTCTGTTTTTAAAATCGATCGTGATACCCCCTAAAATAGTTATTACTTTACATTTACCATATGTCTAATTCATGTTTGGATTATTTTGTAAATGACATTTTCTTTTTTCGGGACATTAGAAGGCTTAGAAGTTTAGAAGCCAATCTTGACATTTTTCAGAAAATTTCCAAAACCCTCTTTTTAAGAACCAGTTCAGCTCTGAAGTCACTTTGTGAGGCTTACATAATAGAAACCACCCATAAATGGCCCCATTTAGAAACTACACCCCTAAAGGTATTCAAAAACAGATTTCACAAACTTTGTCAACACATTAGACGCACGAATAAAAGTAAAATATAGATGAAATTCCAGAGGTTCTCTTTTTTGGCAGATTTTCCATTTTAATCCATATTTTCTAGTAACAAAGCCGGGGTTAACAGCCAAATAAAACTCAATATTTATTGCCCTGATTCTGTAGTTTACAGAAACACCCCATATGTGGTCGTAAACTGCTGTATGGGCACACGGCAGAGTGCAGAAGGAAAAGAACACCATATGGTTTTTGGAAGGCAGATTTCACTAGGATAACTCTAAGCTGCCATGTCACATTTGAAGACCTAATGCACCCCTAGAGTAAAAACTCAAAAAAAAGACCCAATGTTTTGAAAACTATGGGGGTAAGGTGGCAGTTTTGTTGGTACTATTTTAGGATACATATGATTTTTTTTGCTCTATATAACACTTTTTGTGAGGCAAGGTAAAAAAAATAGTTGTTTTGGCACCATTTTTATTTTTTGTTATTTAAAATGTTTAGTTGACAGGTTAGTTAGTTAGCAGGTTGTTACAGACACGACAATACCAAATATGACTACTCTGTTTGGTTGTTTGTTTCAGTTTTACATAATAAAGCATTTTTGAAAAAAATGAATGTTTTAGTGTCTCCATATTCTGAAAGCCATAGTTTTTTTTATTTTTTGGGCGACTGTAGGGGCTAGAGTTGAGCGAACCCGAACTGTAAAGTTTGGGCTCGTACCGAACTTTAGAGTTTTCGGCACCCTGACCCGAACCCGAACATTTACGTAAAAGTTCGGGTTCAGGTTCGGTGTTTGCCGATTTTTATGGCGCTTTTTGAAAGGCTGCAAAGCAGCCAATCAACAAGCATCATACTACTTGCCCCAAAAGGCCATCACAGCCATGCCTAATATTGGCATGGCTGTGATTGGCCAACTGCAGCATGTGACCCAGCCTCTATTTAAGCTGGAGTCACGTAGCGCCGCCCGTCACTCTGCTCGGATTAGTGTAGGGAGAGATCAGGGAGAAATCTTATGAAGATTCAGAACTGCTTCTTTACTCAGCGATCTACAGCAAATGTGTTTTGTGGATGCAGTGCACAATTTTTTTAAGCCTGCCCTAAACTAACTACTACTGAAAACTTTTTTTTTTTTTCTTCAGCTAGTCAATATCAATACATGATCGGCAGCCATTTTATGCAATGATAGTGCACCAGCACAGGCTATATGCATGTCTGCAAGTCCAGAAATACAGCTTTTTGCTTACTGGGGTGAAAAAAAATACATCTGTTTCATATAGTGCACATCTGGGCTGAAAAAACCCTCTGATATACTGCACATCTGGGATTTCTCGTGCATAAGTGATTGTCACATTTAGGCCAGAAATACGGCTTTTTGCTTACTGGGGTTAAAAAAACCTCTGATATACTGCACATTTGGGATTAGACTTGCATAAGTGACTGTGAAATTTAGGCCACAAATACTGCTGTCATATAGAGTTAAAAAAAAAAATGAGTGCAATACCCTACATCAGGGTTTTTATTGGCGGTTAATTATTTTTAACAGACTTAACCACTTTTTACTTTGCTTAGTGAACGCTAACTATGAGGCAAACATCTAATAAGGGATGCGGTCATGGTCATGGTGATGGTGTTGGTGGAGCCTCTGGTGCAGGGAGAGGACATGGCCGTTCTGCCACAGCTACACGTCCTTCTGAAACTACTACATCAGGTCCCAGTAGCCGCCAGAATCTACAGCGATATTTGGTCGGGCCTAATGCCGTTCTAAGGATGGTAAGGCCTGAGCAAGTACAGGTACTAGTCAATTGGGTGGCCGACAGTGGATCCAGCACCTTCAAAACCAAGAAAGGGCTCAGGCCCCTCCTACTCCCTCTTCTTATGCTGCCTCGGCCTCTTTCTCCGCCTCTGGAGGAACTTTAGCACCTGCCGCCCAGCAAACAGAGGATGTGCCACCAACAACACCACCTCCGTCACCAAGCATCTCCACCATGTCACACGGAAGCATTCAGCTCTCTATCTCACAAACCTTTGAGAGAAAGCGTAAATTCCCACCTAGCCACCCTTGATCCCTGGCCCTGAATGCCAGCATTTCAAAACTGCTGTCATTCAGGCTGGTGGAGATGGACAGCTTCAAACAGCTCATGTCGCTTGCTGTTCCACAGTACGTCCTTCCCAGCCGACACTACTTCTCCAGGAGAGCCATGCCCTCCCTTCACAACCAAGTATCGGATAAAATCAAGTGTGCACTGCACAACAACATCTGTGGCAAGGTCCACCTAACCACAGATACGTGGACCAGTAAGCACGGCCAGGGACGCTATATCTCCCTAACTGCACACTGGGTAAATGTAGTTGCGGCTAGGCCCCAGGCGGAGAGCTGTTTGGCGCACGTTCTTCCGCCGCCAAGGATCGCTGGGCATCATTCTTTGCCTCCTCTTCCTACTCGGCTTCCTCCTCCTCTTCTACCACCTCCTCATCCGGTCAGTGACAGACCTTCACCACCAACTTCAGCACAGCAAGGGGTAAACGTCAGCAGGCCGTTCTGAAACTGATGTGTTTGGGGGACAGGCCCCACACCGCGCAGGAGTTGTAGCTGGGTATAGAACAACAGACCGATGAGTGGTTGCTGCCAGTGGGCCTCAAGCCCGGCCTGGTGGTGTGCGATAATGGGCGAAATCTCGTTGCAGCTCTGGGACTAGCCGGTTTTACGCACATCCCTTGCCTGGCGCATGTGCTGAGTTTGGTGGTGCAGAAATTCATTCACAACTACCCCGACATGCCAGAGCTGCTGCATAAAGTGCGGGCTGTCTGTGCGCGCTTCCGGCGTTCTCATCCTGCCGCCGCTCGGCTGTCTGCTCTACAGCGTAACTTTGGCCTTCCCGCTCACTGCCTCATATGCGACATGCCCACCAGGTGGAACTCCACCTTGCACATGCTGGAGAGACTGTGCGAGCAGCAGCAGGCCATAGTGGAGTTTCAGCTGCAGCACGCATGGGTGAGTCGCACTGCGGAACAGCACCACTTCACCACCAATGACTGGGCCTCCATGTGTGCCTTGTTGCGCTGTTTTGAGTACTCCACGAAAATGGCCAGTGGCGATGACGCCATTATCAGCGTTACAATACCACTTCTATGTTTCCTTGAGAAAACACTTAGGGTGATGATGGAAGAGGATTAAATTTTAGTTGCCAGATTTTTGACCATTCCTCCAGTTTTGCTAAATCCTTTTCCAAGAGTAGGGGGTCGCCTTTCTCAGTTCTATTCATTTTGGCGGGAGATTGTGTCCGACAAGTGGGCTCTGGAAATTATAGAAAAAGGAAATGCTCTAGAATTCAAACATCGACCAAAAGACAGGTTTATTTTAAACAAAGAAGATTCAAACATCTTTCAGTTAGTGGAAGAATTCCTGCAAAAAGACACATTAGAACCAGTACCAAGATGCCAAAGTGGGTCAGGAGTATACTCCAAGTTGTTTCCAGTCCTAAAACCAGGAGGAAAATGGTGCTTAATTATAGATCTTCCTTATCTAACTCACTATTTAAAAAAGACCCATTTCAAAATGGAAACAAAAAGGTCGGTAATAGCAGTTCTTCAAGAGAGTCAATTCATGGTCTCATTAAACCTGAAAGATGCATATCTTCACGTTCCAATAAGACAATTCTCAAGAAGATTCCTGAGAGTGGCCATTTTGAAAAACAAGAAAATAATGCATTTTAAGTTCAAGACGCTACCTTTCAGTCTCTGCTCCGTGCCCAGGATATTTACGAAGATTGCAGTTATAGCAGCGGTGAATCTCCGTTTACAGAACATACAAGTATTCCCTTACTTAGATGACTGGCTCATAGTAGCTCCATCAAGAGATCTGCTAAAACTACAGCTACAAAAGCCAGCAGACTTCTCCAGTCCCTGGGATTCCTGATAAATTGGGAAAAATCAGACATTCATCCTACAACTTCAAAGATGTTTTTGGGATTCCTTATAGACACATGCACTATGACTCTTTATCTGCCTAAAGAAAAGATCAAGGTACTGAAGAAAGTCAAAAGTCAAAACCCTAACCTCATTGCGTTTGCCCACAATTCGCAGGGTGATGACTCTGGGCCATCTTACATCAGTAATAGATGCGGTCTCGTGGGCAAAGATACACATGAGAGACCTACAACAAGATATGTTCCTCTCCAATAATAATCACAACAGATGCGTCAGCCTTCAGATGGGGAGCACATCTGTTAGACAATTGGATTCAAGGTCAGTGGTCCTCCCAGGAATTGCAACAGTCATTGAACTTCAAGGAGCTAAAAGCGGTTTCTACAGGCCTTACGTCACTTTCAAGCAAAGTTGGTGTGAAAATCTGTGATGATCATATCGGACAATCTAACCACTGTCATTTACCTAATGAAATCACAGGGTACAACCTGTTATAAAACGTAGCCTTTAATCTAATTTACACATAACATAACAAACTCCCACAGACACACATAGAAAAAGAACAAAAAAAAAAAAAAAGATATAACCTTGATGACATGAGATAATGCTGTGATGTCCAGTGGCAAGGGTCAATGATGGACGGTGCACCCCTGCCTAGGAACGGAATAGCCGCCCTCGGACGATCCCGTGTTCTGGAACCTCCTAGTGGGTCCTGAATTTACCCTATGATGTAGATGAGTCCCTATTTCGGGGCCTACTCTAGGTACACAGAACAGAAAAAAGGGGAATTACAGTATAATGAGCAATAGACCCCCCACAATCGTGGATGCTAAGTCTCGCGGGTGGACAATTGCTTGCAAGGATTTACGTCATACAAGGTTCACAGACAACCACATTGTGATAATCTATGAGTCTATATATCATCAGATAAGCGATATCAATGTGTAACCTTCACACACCAAAATAAATGTGTGATATTAATACACTCGGAATTGCCGTACACATTTGTACATGCCAGTGTGTAAATAAGATATATACACACACTAGGCACCAGGAGCACTGCCTCCTAAATTGGTGGCATACAGTCAGGTGCCAAAGTCCCAACGCGTTTCACCCTAATTGATTGCCGGGTTCCTCAGGGGACATATTATAGTACAATGCTGTTATTTGGCATCGGTAAGAGGTAGCAAAGCAGTTAGCAGGGCCCTCAATTATGATGACACAATTTGACCAGATTATTTACTAGTCAATTCAGTTCACTCATAAAAACGCTTAAAAGGGTCAGATGTAATGACCATATTGGAGGACCTGTGAGAGGCACCAGGTGGGTAAATCACTCGCCGTAGTGGATATGGAGCATGAGGTACTGTCATTTACCTAAACAGACAAGGTGGAACAAGAAGCAAATCCCTTCTGAGGTTATGCAAACAGATTTTTTCCTGGGCAGAAGTGCATCTGTTAGAACTAAAATCGTTGCATATCAAAGGTTGTTGCAATACTCGGGCAGATCATCTGAGTCAAAAGAAGATCAGTCCGTCAGACTGGGAGCTGAATCCACGGTATTTCCAATAGATAATATCCAGATGGGGCAGACCGACCTGGGATCTAATGTCATCCAGACGGAACAAGAAATTACCAAAGTTCTACTCCCTGAACAAGTTCGACAATCCTACAGTAGTGGACGCCTTCTCAATCAGCTGGAAGCACCTATTTGTTTACATTTTTCCTCCAGTTCCTCTCATCCTCAGAAGAGTTCTTCGGAAGATCCTAGCAGAAAAACCACAAGCAATACTAATAGCGCCATTTTGGACGTGGAGATCCTGGTTCCCACTCTACTTCAGCTATCCAAAGGAGAATATTGGAAACTTCCTCTAGTCCCCGACCTACTACTACAGGAAGGATTATATCACCAGAATCTGAACAGACTTTATCTTACAGCCTGGAGACTGAGAAAGCCAGATTAATAGAAAAGGTCTCTCCGAATCTGTAATCAACACTTTAGTGTGTTCCCGCAAGCAGTCTACCAATTTTAAATATGAGAAAATTTGGAAAAAAATCTCAAACTGGTTGACAGAAGCAAACAATTCAGAAATTAACATCTTTGCTATCCTTCAGTTTCTACAAGAGGGTCTTCAGAAAGGCCTCAAACCTAAAACGTTAAAAGTACATATGACAGCGATCAATGCAATGACGGAAAATAAGTTCCTACATCATCCACTAATATTTAGATTCTTCAAAGCTGTGAAGAAATTAAAAGCGGTGCATCAAGATCCGGTTCCTGTCTGGTACCTATCTCTGGTTTTAAAGAAACTGACAGGTCCGCCTTTTGAACCTCTGGAACAGTGTGAGTTGAAATGGCTTTCCTGCAAAGTATTATTTCTTTTTGCCGTCATCTCTGCAAAAAGACTAGAACTACAAATACTGTCCTTTAAATACCCTTACCTAAGATTCCTGCCAGATGGAATTCTCTCAATAACAATGCCATCTGTTTTACCTAAAGTTCCTTCTTCTTCAAACATAAACAGGGAAACTTTCCTTTCAGTAATTTTTCCAGAACCGACCAATGAAGAACAGACCTTATTACATAGATATTACCTAGATATCAAAAGGTCAGTAGAGATTTATCTCCGAAGAACAGAGGATTTTAGGACTGTAGAAAATTTGTTTCTGTTATTTGCTGGTCCAAGAAAAAGATCGTCTAAAGATACTCTTTCCAGATGGATCAAAACTACAATAATGGAAGCCGACTCCTTAGAAGGAGAAGCATCACCTTTTCCAATAAAGGCACACTCAATGAGAGCAACTGTAGCCTCTTGGGCAGAACAAGCACATGTGTCTTTAGAAGATAGAAGACTAAATTCAGTACTACACAGTATATACCCTCCCCTTGCAATCTATTCAAATCCCATGATGTGCTGCCAAGGACGAAAAAGGGAAAGGAAAAATGTGTTACCTGGAATTTTGCTTTCCTTGAGTCAGAAGGCAGCACATTGTTACCCTCCTTAATAAATTGCATTTTCTGTATTTCTGTCTGAATCTATTTTCTTATCCACAATGTGGGGTTAAAGAGACATGTTTTTATGGTCCGACCACAGGTCATTAATTAAGTTTATCTAGGTAGGCGGTCCTAGAGAATGAATGAGACAAAGTTAACCCATAACGCTGGGTTCACACCTGAGCGTTCTCGATGGAGCGCTCTGTATGCGCGATTGTACCGGCGTTTACAATCGCACATACAGAGACAAGCGTCGTTCGTTCCCGAAAGTCTATGTACGGGAACGCGTGACAAAACGCCCCAAAGAAGCTCAAGAACTTTTTTGAGCGTCTGGCGTTTTACAGCGCGATCGTACGCACTGTAAAACGCCCAGGTGAGAACCATTCCCATAGGGAAGCATTGGTTTCTCCTTGTTGAGTGTGAACCCAGGGTAAAGGAAAGCAAAATTCCAGGTAACAAATTTTTCCTATATTTGTGGCTGTGGAGCCTTATATGTGTGGA
The DNA here is from genome assembly GCF_014858855.1 of Bufo gargarizans. Lineage (NCBI taxonomy): Eukaryota > Metazoa > Chordata > Amphibia > Anura > Bufonidae > Bufo > Bufo gargarizans. Next base: position 11,515,916 of record NC_058085.1, read on the forward strand.
TCTGATGAGAGGTCCACTTACCTGGGGACAGGCGTGTCCTCCTCTGACAATCCTTCACTATGGAGCATCCTGTGCTGTAATTTCTACCACCGTGCAGTAGTCGGGCTCCAGGCCATGCTGCAGGAGAAGGAACTAGTGATGTCCGGTTCATGAACCAATCGTTCTTTTGAATCCAGTCGATTCATCTACAGCTCAGTCAGACTCAGTACACAGCAGAGACTGTAGCAGCAGGTCTTGTGTAACATGATTCTAGAGTGGAAGCCAGGCTTCTGCCAGCCCCTCCCCCCCGCAACCAATCATATCTGTGAAGCACAAGCACCAAGTCTAAGAATCGAATGGACAGATCCGTTCAGATAATACAACCGCATGCATCCGTTCGGAACGGATTTGTTTGTATTATCTTTAACATAGCCAAGAAGGATCCGTCTTGAAAACCATTAAAAGTCAATGGAGGACGGATCCATTTTCTATTGTGCCAGATTGTGTCAGAAAACTGATCCGTCCCCATTGACTTAAATTGTGTGCCAGGACGGATCCGTTTGGCTTAGTTTCATCAGATGGACACCAAAATGCCACAAACAGCGTCTTAGTGTCCGTCTCCAAAGCGGAATGGACACTGAACGGAGGTAAACTGATGCATTCTGAGCTGATCCTTTTCCATTCAGAATGCATTAGGGCAAAACTGATCCGTTTTGGACCGCTTGTGCGAGCCCTGAACGGATCTCACAAATGGAAAGCCAAAACGCCAGTGTGAAAGTAGCCTTAGTTATAGACTCATTTGATTCTTTGAGCTAAAGAATCGTGAGTCATCAGATCAGTTACTCTGTGTCACCAGGACATTATACACGGAGTCGAAAGCCTCATGCACACATGGTCCGTATGATACCAGACTGGCACCCTGCTTAGTGCAGGAGCGCACGGCGTCATTGGTTGCTATGACATTGCGTGCTTCCTGCTGCCGCCGCAATACAGTAATGCACTTGTATAGATCATACTAGTGTATTACTGTACTGCGGTGGATACTCGTATAGATCATACTAGTGTATTACCGTACTGCGGTGGACACTCGTATAGATCATACTAGTGTATTACCGCACTGCGGTGGACACTCGTATAGATCATACTAGTGTATTACCGTACTGCGGTGGACACTCGTATAGATCATACTAGTGTATTACCGTACTGCGAGGGACACTCGTATAGATCATACTAGTGTATTGCTGTACTGCGGTGGATACTCGTATAGATCATACTAGTGTATTACCGTACTGCGGTGGACACTCGTATAGATAATACTAGTGTATTACCGCACTGCGGTGGACACTCGTATAGATCATACTAGTGTATTACTGTACTGCGGTGGACACTCGTATAGATCATACTAGTGTATTACTGTACTGCGGTGGACACTCGTATAGATCATACTAGTGTATTACCGTACTGCGGTGGACACTCGTATAGATCATACTAGTGTATTACTGTACTGCGGTGGACACTCGTATATATCATACTAGTGTATTGCTGTACTGCGGTGGACACTCGTATAGATCATACTAGTGTATTACTGTACTGCGGTGGACACTCGTATAGATCATACTAGTGTATTGCTGTACTGCGGTGGACACTCGCATAGATCATACTAGTGTATTGCTGTACTGCGGTGGACACTCGTATAGATCATACTAGTGTATTGCTGTACTGCGGTGGACACTCGTATAGATCATACTAGTGTATTGCTGTACTGCGAGGGACACTCGTATAGATCATACTAGTGTATTACCGTACTGCGAGGGACACTCGTATAGATCATACTAGTGTATTACCGTACTACGAGGGACACTCGTATAGATCATACTAGTGTATTACCGTACTGCGAGGGACACTCGTATAGATCATACTAGTGTATTACCGTACTGCGAGGGACACTTGTATAGATCATACTAGTGTATTACCGTACTGCGGTGGACACTCGTATAGATCATACTAGTGTATTACCGTACTGCGGTGGATACTCGTATAGATCATACTAGTGTATTACCGTACTGCGGTGGATACTCGTATAGATCATACTAGTGTATTACCGTACTGCGGTGGACACTCGTATAGATAATACTAGTGTATTACCGTACTGCGGTGGACACTCCTATAGATCATACTAGTGTATTACCGTACTGCGAGGGACACTCCTATAGATCATACTAGTGTATTACTGTACTGCAGTGGACACTCGTATAGATCATACTAGTGTATTACTGTACTGCGAGGGACACTCGTATAGATCATACTAGTGTATTACTGTACTGCGAGGGACACTCGTATAGATCATACTAGTGTATTACCGTACTGTGGTGGACACTCGTATAGATCATACTAGTGTATTACTGTACTGCGAGGGACACTCGTATAGATCATACTAGTGTATTATTGTACTGCGAGGGACACTCGTATAGATCATACTAGTGTATTACCGTACTGCGAGGGACACTTGTATAGATCATACTAGTGTATTACCGTACTGCGAGGGACACTCCTATAGATCATACTAGTGTATTACCGTACTGTGGTGGACACTCGTATAGATCATACTAGTGTATTACTGTACTGCGGTGGACACTCGTATAGATCATACTAGTGTATTACCGTACTGCGGTGGACACTCCTATAGATCATACTAGTGTATTACCGTACTGCGAGGGACACTCCTATAGATCATACTAGTGTATTGCTGTACTGCGGTGGACACTCGTATAGATCATACTAGTGTATTACCGTACTGCGAGGGACACTCCTATAGATCATACTAGTGTATTACCGTACTGCGAGGGACACTCCTATAGATCATACTAGTGTATTACTGTACTGCGAGGGACACTCGTATAGATCATACTAGTGTATTACCGTACTGTGGTGGACACTCGTATAGATCATACTAGTGTATTACTGTACTGCGAGGGACACTCGTATAGATCATACTAGTGTATTACTGTACTGCGAGGGACACTCGTATAGATCATACTAGTGTATTACTGTACTGCGAGGGACACTCGTATAGATCATACTAGTGTATTACCGTACTGCGAGGGACACTCCTATAGATCATACTAGTGTATTATCGTACTGCGAGGGACACTCCTATAGATCATACTAGTGTATTACTGTACTGCGGTGGACACTCGTATAGATCATACTAGTGTATTACCGTACTGCGAGGGACACTCCTATAGATCATACTAGTGTATTACTGTACTGGGGTGGACACTCGTATAGATCATACTAGTGTATTACTGTACTGCGGTGGACACTCGTATAGATCATACTAGTGTATTACTGTACTGCGGTGGACACTCGTATAGATCATACTAGTGTATTGCTGTACTGCGGTGGACACTCGTATAGATCATACTAGTGTATTGCTGTACTGCGGTGGACACTCGTATAGATCATACTAGTGTATTACTGTACTGCGAGGGACACTCGTATAGATCATACTAGTGTATTACCGTACTGTGGTGGACACTCGTATAGATCATACTAGTGTATTACTGTACTGCGGTGGACACTCGTATAGATCATACTAGTGTATTACTGTACTGCGAGGGACACTCGTATAGATCATACTAGTGTATTACCGTACTGTGGTGGACACTCGTATAGATCATACTAGTGTATTACTGTACTGCGGTGGACACTCGTATAGATCATACTAGTGTATTACTGTACTGCGAGGGACACTTGTATAGATCATACTAGTGTATTACCGTACTGGGGTGGCAGCAGGAAGCGCACAGCGCCATAGTAACCAATGACGCCGTGAGTCCCTGCACTAAGCAGGGTGCCAATCCGGTGTCACACGGACCATGTTCCAGGGACGTGTAATCGCAGCCTAATGCTTTTGTACAGCAATGATAAGGAACAGACAGCCGGACAGCCCAGCAGAGAGATAAGAGAAATGACACAGAGTTTAGATTACAGGAGATCCTCATTCAGATTGAATTAACCCTTTAGGATCAAATTGGCTTCTCAAGGATATATATGTTAAAGGCATCCCTTCTTCTGAAACATCTGTCTCATTCAGTAGCTATATAACTCAGGGTGGGTTCACACTAGCGCTATGGATTCTGTTATGGCTTTCCATTATTAGATAGTTATAACGGAAAATAACGAAATCCATAAGATGGAAGTCAAAACGGAAGCCATTAAGTGGCATTCCGTTTTGCTTTCCGTCATAGTAGAAGTCTATGGGAATCATAACGGCCCCGTCTGGTTTCCTTACGCCACTCGACAGGAATTTTTTTTCCGTTCTGCATAATGGGAACCAGACGGATCCATTTTGATTCCCATAGACTTCTATTATGACGGAAAACAAACTGAATGCTTTTAAAGGCTTCCATTTCGCTTTACTTCATCATAATACAAGTCTATGGGCAGCAGAATGGATCCGTCCTTCCGTCTTATGGATTCCGTTATTTTTTATTACAACCATAACCATGTTATAACGGAAATAAAGTCCAGCTAAGAAATTAACCCTTATAAAGAAAATTATACTTTTAATAATAATTATACAAAAATGATGTACACTGTTTACCTAATGTAGGTAAATCCACAAGAATGCTGGGTAAGCTAGTTATGGGTGGGGAGACTCTCCCTATATACACACCCTGAAGCTATACCCTCTGCCCAGGGACGGCCCCTAACGGTGGGGACTCCCTGTCCTCGAGCCTTGGCTAGCAACTCCTATAACTCCTAATTTTGTGTCAGCTGGTAGTTTCGAGCCTAAAAGTGGATTCCTACATGGACAGACGGACAAGACAAACACAAAAAAGTGCCCAATGTATACAGCAACCTGATGATGTACTAGCAACAAGAGATACATGGTGCACTTAACTAACTACTAAAAGACACCCTATTATGATAGTATTTGATATCACAAACAAATTATACAAATTATACAGCGAACTCCAACGCGTTTCCCCCACGGTGTGGGATCATCAGGGGGTGAATGAATCTATATTTAAATAAATGATAAAACAAAAACAGAACGGACGGGGACCCATATTATAATGAGGCCTCCGTAAGGCGAGTGTTGATCACCATTCAAGGTATAATAGTGTCAATTCACAAACAATAATTAAAATGGACCAGATGATAATCCTAGGAGGAGGAGGAGGCAGATCAAGTATCGCATCCCCTGATTGTGTAAACAGTTGTTTCACGTGATCAAGGACTCAAGGTAGGTTTCTGTGGAAAGAAAGATATATATACATGTATTTGTGCAGTAAAACCAACACTAGCTATTTAAATAGCTGATGAGTAACCACCACCAATTCGATCCCAAGATAAGAAGATAACTCACTGTGTCCGGGGGGGTACTTGGTGTACATCTGAATGCTGTATATAACGCAATAGAGCCACACAGGTCATGGACCAACATGGATTTTATGGTGTCCAACAGGACGAGCATCCACGTATATTTGATAAGTGCAGCTGAAACATGAAAACATGTGGATTTACTAGTATATGCACAGAAAAACCAACACTTGGGACCACCACCTTTCGGAACCCAAAGGTATAAAAACAGAACTACCTCAGATACGTCACTCATTAGGTAGACACCTGCCAGAAATTGATGGCTTGTTGATTACGATCACCTATATGACAAAAGACGTACATCAAAACATACGTATAACCTGACCTTGTGGCCAAAAGTGTCCAGCGAGTACTCACAGTCAGGGCCTGTTGCGGCGCCTTCTCCAATGTTGATCCACCTAGGGTCCAATGCTTTGCTTCTCTATCCATCCCCACCTTATAGGCGTCATCCTAATTGGTCCCAGGTGGCTACCACATGGACCAGATTGTGGCTACCACTTACAGGACAGACATTCAGTATGGGCGTGCGTTCCACCGTGGAACGCACGCCACAGCATCATCTTCCGGTAGGTACTGCCGTTCAAGAAGCCGCAAATGCGTATGGGCGTGCGTTCCACATTGGAACGCACGATAGAGCGACAACTTCCGGCAGGGCCTCCGGTCAGGTGAGATCATGATGCAAATCAGTTAGTCCCGGAACGCATCGCACATCCGGTCGTTGGACCGCAACTGACTTCCTGTCTCCCATATGCTTTGATAGATCCTAGAGATGGATTAAAGAGCGTTAAGCTATCAGACAGTGGCTTATAGAAAAAGATATTCAAAGGGATAGGATTAGGATATTTTTAATTTATTACTTAGATCACTCAGCATAGGTCCAAAGTATATTTATATGAACGCAAGATGGCATGACACTTATAGTGGATCACGATCCATATATGACGAACGTGATCATGAAGCCAGAGTCTGGGGACCAAGTTAGGGGGAGGCCAGGTGGTGGGGGGAGGAAAACCAGAAATACAAAAGAGATGGTCATAGTAATCGATACACACTAACCCCAAAATGATAAATCAGGGGAAAGTAGACACATAAACAATGAATCTGTTGATATTCATTGTTTACGATGCTTAATAATTTGGTGCTTTACGCACCAGGCCCAGTTTAGGGGGCAATATATTCACTAAAGCCTCAAAAGCTACGAGGGATATGAAGGAAAGGGAAGACGGAAAGCCATAACAGAATCCATGGCGCTAGTGTGAACCCTACCTAAATGAGAGAGATGTATTTTTATAAGATAACACATTTAAACCTCCATTTTAATTATATTATTTACCCCTCCAGTCCTGAGTTTTTTTTCCCACACCCTGGATGCTGTTTTTTTCCCCCTACAGTGGGGTAGATAATTACACATTTACACACAGGATTTGATAGAACATTATCAAACTTTTAAAGCACTGGAATAATTAGAATGAAAAACTGCACTTAAAGGGGTAGTCCTATCTCAGACAATGGGGGCATATCGCTAGGATATACCCCCATTGTCTGATTGGTGCAGGTGCCACCTCTGGGACCCGCACCTACAACGAGAACATAGCAGGGAGAGCTTTGGCTGGAGGACCCCAGATTTCCAGAGGTACGTCCACCACCAAGCACTGCTCCCATAGAAGTGAGTAGGACCATACCTCACATGCGCAGCCCATGCTCCCATTCATTTCTATGGGGCCAATGGAAATAGCCTGAGCCAGCGCTCTGCAATTTTCGGCGGCCCCATAGAAAAGGATGGAGGGCGGCTGCGCATGCGCGGTGCGCCCTCCGTTCTTTTCCCCGCTCCGTTTTGATTGTGGGATATGCCCCCATTATCATATAGGTGCGGGTACCACTGCTGGGACCCGCACCTACAATCAGAAAGGAGCAGGGGATAAAACGGAGGGCGCACTGCGCATGCACAGCTGCCCTCCATTCATTTCTATGGGGCCGCCGAAAATTGAGGAGCGCTGACTCGGCTATTTTCGTTGGCCCCATAGAAATGAATGGAAGCATGGGCCGCTCATGCGAGGTACGCTCCCACTCACTTCTATGGGAGCAGCGCTTGGTGGTGGACGTACCTCTGGAAATCTGGGGTACCCCAGCCAAAACTCTCCCCACTCTGTTCTTGTTGTAGATGCGGGTCCCAGAGGTGGGACCCGCACCAATCAGACAATGGGGGCATATCTAAGCGATATGCCCCCATTGTCTGAGATGGGACAACCCCTTTAAATATTCAACTGTCTTTAGACAATACTTTCTTTAAATAAAACTATTAAGCAAACAAATGAGATAAATAAAATACAAATAAATATAACAAAGAGCAAAAGAAGTCAAACTATCCCAAAAATTTTGATAGTATATGCCTCTCTATGTAGCTGTGTCTTCAGGTAATGTTTGTATTACGATAAATTAGGCCTCTTTCACACTTGCGTTGTTAGGATCCGGCGTGCACTTCCGTTGCCGGAAGTGCCCGCCGGATCCGTAACACCGCAAGTGAACTGAAAGCATTTGATGACTGATCAGTTTTCAAAATGCGTTCAGTGTTACTATGGCAGCCAGGATGCTATTAAAGTCCTGGTTGCCATAGTAGTAGTGGGGAGCGTGGGAGCAGTATACTTACTGCCCGTGCGGCTCCCGGGGCGCTCCAGAATGACGTCAGAGCGCCCCATGCGCATGGATCACGTGATCCATGCGATCACGTTATAGATGCGCGTGGGGCGCCCTGACGTCACTCTGAAGCGCCCCGGGAGCCGCACGGACGGTAAGTATACTGCTCCCCGCTACACTTTACCATGACTGCCAGGACTTTAGCGTCCTGACAGCCATGGTAACCATTCAGAAAACGCTAAACGTCGGATACGGTAATGCCTTTCAATGGGCATTAATTCCGGATCCGGCCTTGCGGCAAGTGTTCAGGATTTTTGGCCTGAGCAAAAAGCGCAGCATGCTGCGGTATTTTCTCCGACCCAAAAACGTTCCGGTCCTGAACTGAAGACATCCTGATGCATCCTGAACGGATTTCTCTCCATTCAGAATGCATTGGGATAATCTGGTTGTCGAGCGTGATAAGCCCCGACGACGGAACTCTATGCCGGAAAAGAAATATGCAAGTGTGAAAGAGCCCTTAGCTGTCTAACTTTATTTGGATTCGGCATGCTTCTTCTTTCAGAAATTATCTGGCCGGCTTTTGGAAATATTCTTTCTGCAGGCACAGAGGTAGCGACTATGCTAAGTCTTATCTTCATAATAATTGCTAGCCTATGATAAATTGTGTGCCTTGTTTTCCACCAGGCCAAAGGGTCTTCTGTTCTTGGAATGAGGGACTATGCAAGAAACCCTCTCATTTCTGCCATTGCATGCGACGTAGGGTTAGAGACGGTAACTGCATCCACAACTCTCTCATTGAAGTCCGCCTAGAAAGAAGGTTGTTGCTCCAACTGAGGAGGAGCTGAGGGCTCTGTAAGGCCAGTATGAGGTTGATCCACTTGCGTACTAGACCCAATTCTTGCAGCAGCCATAGTGACAGTTTTGGAGGCTTTATCAGCTGCTACTGGGTCATGAAATGCCCTTTGCTTAAATCTGGGGTCCAGAAGGGTTGCCTCAGCCAGCTGTCGAAAGTCCTCAATCTGGTGATCATTTCCATAACAGGACCATAATTGGAGATAGCACCACGTAATCTCTGGATGACTTTTTGCAGTCCCCTGCCATCAAAATTACCTTTGATGCAGTCACATATCTGTTGTAATGAGAAAGAAAGGACAAAAAGTACTAAATGCACGTAATCAGACCTGTTGTGGGCCACGTGGTTTGAACTGTAACAGAATAATACACACCTTTCTGCGCTGATTTCCATAGTAACCTCTTCAAAGGGCTTCAGTACTTCACATGCATCTTTTATTAAATCCCACTCCTCAAGTATCAGGGTTGGAAGACTGGGGTTGACCAAAGCAAGTGTAGCAATAATCACTTTTTTCATCCCCAAAAATCTTTTTAGCATGTAGTAAGTTGAATTCCATCTTGTTCCCACATCTTGCTTGAGCCGCAACTCCTCAAGGCTCATTTGCCTTTTTGTGGCCTTCAGTCTTTCAGTTGCAACAGTGCTTCAGTTAATGCATTCTACAATATTTTTTACCTTTGCCACCGTCTCCTGAATGTGTTTCAAACTTGTGGGCAAAGCATGGCAAATGTTTCCATCCAACTTTCCGCATAGCTGCTTTTATGTTGCTGGCATTGTCAGAGGTACACACAACAACTTTGTGATGCCCAACTCTTCACAAATTTTGTTAAGTTCCACTGCCAGATTGTCAGCTATTTGCCTCTCTGTAAATGAGCAGTCCAACAGACAGGACAAAAGCTTAACATTTTCATCAATATAATGACAAGTGAATGCCATAAAACTGGTTGTCGTGCGTGATGTCCAGCAGTCAGTTGTCAGACACACGGCAGAGGCGTTGCCTAATCTCAACATCATTTCAGCTTTAATATTGTTGTACAGCTGAGGTCAGAAAGTTGTTGATAGTTGTCTTTCTGTTTGGCAAATTGTATGAAGGATCAAGGGCTTTCACAAAACTTTGAAATCCTTTGTCCTCTACAATTGAAAAGGGTTGGAAATCCAGAGCAATCATTCCAACTAATTGCCTATCCACTTTGCTCTGTCGGATGGGGCCAATTGGTGCTCTCACATATCTCGTCATCTGACTTTGGTGAGACCTTTGTACAGGGGTAGCAACAGATATGGTGGTGGTGGATGATTCTGTAGAAGGGATGATGCTGACTGTGCCAGCTGAGGTAGACGGAGACGCTGTGAGGGATTGCACCTTCATTTTGTATACTGTATTCCATTTACTAAGCTGGTTTATTAAAGGCCAGAATGAAGAATTGCTGAGCTATGTGTACATGATACAAACGTATGTTACTTATCTGATGTTCTGGCAGTACAACTGGTTCTAGATACTTGTCAAGGATGAATAACTCAAGGAAAAGATAAATTTTTTTCTGTAATTAAAATGTGCTTGATTTACAAATACCCAAAATTTTATGTTATTATTGTTAATCACGCAATGCTTATGTAAATGACGAGAGCTGTGTTGGCTTGAGTCCTAGAAACTGGGTATAAGCAGCGGCGTGGCAAGGCGGTTGCGGGCCGCACCGGGTGACACCAGCAGGTCCGGCCGGCAGCGCCCTGCCTGTGTCACAACTTGCACACTTCTCATTTACGAATCCCAAGCATAGTCATCTGTATTGCCATCCTCAGGAGAGCGAGAGATATGTCTGGAATTCAAACCCACGACCTTCTGTATCAAGGCAAAGCACTTACCCACACAGCCATAAGAGCTGCATTGCCACTGACTGAAAAAATATGAGACTTCTGTTATAGTTGGCTAAGTGTACATCTATACACATGACAGCTGCCCCAACATACCCATCACTGCTATATCTCTATATGACAGCTGTCCCAGCACACTCAGCACTGCTATATTTCTATATATGATAGCTGCCCCAGCATTCCCAGCTCTGCTACATCTAATACACATGACAGATGCACCAGCACATTCAGCTCTACTATATCTCTATATATGACAGCTGCCCCAGAAAACCCAGCTCTGCTACATCTATACACATGACAGTTGCCCCAGCACACCCAGCTCTGCTACATCTATACACATGACAGCTGCCCCAGCACACTCAGCATTGCTATATCTCTATATATCTATCTACTGTATAGCAATACTTAGAGATATATAGATGTAGTAGAGCTGGGTGTGATGGGGCAGCTGTCATATATAGAGATATAGTAGAGCTGAATCTGCTGGTGCATCTGTCATGTGTATTAGATGTAGCAGAGCTGGGCGCGCTGGGGCAGCTATCATATATAGAGATATAGCAGGCTGAGTGTGCTGGGACAGCTGTCATGTGTATAGATGTACACTTAGCCAGCTATAACAGTAGAAGTCATATATTTTTTTTAGTCAGTGGCAATGCAGCTCTTATGGCTGTGTGGGTAAGTGCTTTGCCTCTGATACAGAAGGTCGTGGGTTCGAAATCCCAGCAGAAACTTTTCTGAAATACAGGCTAAATTAGAAGCACTGACTCCATATATGGACATACAGCGCAGGACACAGGAAGAGGCTGCATCGCATCGCTGACATGGAGGTAAGTGGTTTCTTTTTAATACCCAACTGTTACTGCCATGGGGGAGTGGTAGGCACTTGATACTGGCACATGGGGGGAGGGGGGTTGGCACCTGATACTGGCACATGGGGGAGGGGGGTTGGCACCTGATACAGGCACATGGGGGGAGGGGGGTTGGCACCTTATACTGGCACATGGGGGGTGGGCACTTTGATACTGGCACATGGGGGAGAAGGAGAAAGGCACTTGATACTGGCACATGGGAGGGGGGAGGAGAGAGGCCTTTGATACTGGCACTTTTTTGGGGGGGGAGATGGCACTATGATACTGGGACATGGGGGGAGGAGAGAGGCACTTGATACTGGCACTTTTTTTTGGGGGGGGGGGGAAATGGCACTATTATATTGGGACATGGGGGGAGGAGAGAGGAACTTGATACTGGCACATGGGGGGGTTGGCACTTGATACTGGCACATGGGGAGAAGGAGATGGGCACTTGATACTGGCACATGGGAGGGGGGAGGAGAGAGGCCTTTGATACTGGCACTTTTTTGGGGGGGGGAGATGGCACTATGATACTGGGACATGGGGGGAGGAGAGAGGCACTTGATACTGGCACTTTTTTTGGGGGGGGGGGAGATGGCACTATTATATTGGGACATGGGGAGGAGAGAGGCACTTGATACTGGCACATGGGGGGGTTTGGCACTATGATACTGGCACATGGGGGGTGGGAAGGAGAGAGGCACTTAATACTGGCACATGGGGGGGGGGAGATGGCACTATGATACTGGCATATGGGGGGTCGGAAGGAGAGAAGCACTTGATACTGACACTTTTGAGGGAGGAAGATGGCACTTATTACTGGCACATGGGGGGGGAGGAGATGGCACTATGATACTGGCACATGGGGGGAGACACTTGATACTGGCACTTTTTTGGGGGTGGCACTATGATACTGGGACATGGGGGGAGGAGAGAGGCACTTGATACTGGCACATGGGGGGGTTTGGCACTATGATACTGGCACATGGGGGTGGGAGGGAGAGAGGCACTTGATACTGGCACATTGGGGGGGAGATGGCACTATGATACTGGGACGTGTGGGGGGAGGAGAGAGGCACTTGATACTGGCACATGATGGGGGGGCATCTATGGGGACACTTACTGGCACATTATTGGGGGGCATTACAGGGGCCTCTAAGCCGGCAGCCTTTCAGAGGCTGGACACTGAGGGCATCTACTGGGGCACTATATATGGGGCATTTTATACTGGTACATTATGGGGGGGCACTAGCAGGAAGGGGGGAGAGTAGCACTATGGGGGAATTTACTGGGGGCACTATATAGGGGTATTTTATACTGGGACATTATGGGGGCACTATGGGGACATTAGCTCAACTTGGGGCATTACAAGTTTTTTTTTTGCATTAAAAGGAGAATTATTTGTACTGGGGGGGGGGCATTATGGTGGGCTTTATTACTCCCCCATGGTATGACCCCCTAGTAGCAGCACCAGCCTCTCCCTGCTCTGCTATCCCTTTACCCCTTCTCCAAATCCTTATTATGAATTCTTTCTCATTAGGATAAAACACAACTTCAGCTCCACCGACCCCTGGCCAAAGTGTTGAAGTGGTGTCCGAGATCACCAAGGGCCAAGCCAAGTAAATGTAAGTTTTCATGTGAAATATGTGTATGTTATACACATATAACATACACTGTGCCACACAATATACAGTATACTGCTACACTGTGTAGTCTGTTCTATAAGCACCATTGATTTGTGGCGGTGGACAGAAAATAATCTGGAAGTGCCCCTCGCGAGACTAGGCTCTAACTGCTGGGGGGGTCTGCTAAACTAACAGATGCCCCCCCCCCCCCCCGTAGCACCACCAAAACCCCCATATATGGCATTTTCTACCGCACCAGGTGACACCAGCCCTAGCAACGCCACTGGGTATAAGTATTTCTGTATCCTCTCAATAAAGTTAAGAGATTATTCTGATACAACCTTGAGTCTGTGTCATTTATCTCTTTCGAGTACTCGCACCTTTACCTGATTTGGACCCCAGCAGGTCATAGAAGTAGGGGTTTTGCCCCAACAATTCTTGGCGCCATCAACGTGGGGCTCGACCAATGGACTCCTCCCAACAATTCTGACCGATTAAAGAGAAGGACCAGGACACGCAGATTATCTGAAAACTGCGCTAAGGTAAGAAGCTTATTCTTACAAATCTATCTGTGTCTCCTTTGCCTTTCTGCCTGGGATCGGGACTGTGGGGAAGTATAAAGGGTCTACTTAAGGTCGAGACATATTTAAGAGGTAAGAACCCCAACCACATCATTCCTATAATCGCTGGGTATGGATAATATTGTTTTTGGAACACCTTTGGGTTTGCACTTCGTATCGTGATATATGTCTTAGTAGTCCTCTGGATTTTGTTTAGAAACACAGTGAATGCAGCACAGGGCAATCAGGATCCCTGGAACCCCTTAAGGCGCTGCTGAAAGCAGGTAGGGGTTGTTATTCTGCTGTCCTACATAGTGTACACTAGAGAAAGGAAGTCTATTGGGGAAGCACCATGAGGAAAGGACAAGCAGGTAATTAAAATACAGACATCTGGAGACAATTAGTGCATTCAGTTAAAGGGGTTGTCCCATTTCATTAATTGCTGTTAATCAGTTTCCCCAAGTGTCCTTGAATAATCTTCTAAATAACTTCTATTTCCTAACTTGCACGGTTCTCCTGAAAAATGCCTTCATCTGCGCCTCTGTTGTCTACCTGTATCCCCTGGATACGGCCACATACTTGCGGGGCTTGTATGTGCCGTGCCTGCGCACAATGTCCTAGAAGCCCCAGCCGGCCGCTCGAGAATGCGCACGCATGCCTCCCCAGCTTGTAAAACAGCCGTGTCCTGCATGCTGGAGATAGTGCCGGGGAGAGAGACGGTCTGCCTGCCACGCTGATGTCCTGCAGATGCTAGAGGAGGAAGGAGGGCCCTGGAAGATCACAGGGCAGAGGTTAGTGATTGATATGATCTCCTATTAGTCCCGGGCTGACTCCTTCTGGGCGCCGGAGCACACGGTGTCCTCGGTTGCTATGACGCCGTGCGCTCCCTCCTGCCGCCGGAATACAGTGATACATCTTATAGATCATAGCAGTGTATTACTGTTTTCCGGCAGCAGGAGGGAGCGTCATAGCAACCGAGGACGCCGTGTGCTCCGGCGCCCAGAAGGAGTCCAGGCAGCAATCCACAGATGCCCCCACCCCATAAGTGCCCTCCACAGATGCCCCCACCCCATAAGTGCCATCCACAGATGCCCCCCCACCCATATAAGCTGGGTAATAGGTCAGTGATAATATCAGACACCGGGAAAGCTGGGTAATAAGTCTATAAGACTTATTACCCAGCTTTCCCGGTATCAGATATTATCACTGACTTATTACCCAGCTTTCCCGGTGTACAATATTATCACTGACTTATTACCCAGCTTTCCCGGTGAACAATATTATCACTGACTTATTACCCAGCTTTCCCGGTGTACAATAATATTACAGACTTATTACCCAGCTTTCCCGGTGTACAATAATATTGTACACCTGGAAAGCTGGGTAATAAGTCTGTAATATTATTGTACACCGGGAAAGCTGGGTAATAAGTCTGTAATATTATTGTACACCGGGAAAGCTGGGTAATAAGTCAGTGATAATATTGTACACCAGGAAAGCTGGGTAATAAGTCAGTGATAATATTGTACACCGGGAAAGCTGGGTAATAAGTCTGTAATATTATTGTACACCGGGAAAGCTGGGTAATAAGTCAGTGATAATATTGTACACCAGGAAAGCTGGGTAATAAGTCAGTGATAATATTGTACACCGGGAAAGCTGGGTAATAAGTCAGTGATAATATCTGATACCGGGAAAGCTGGGTAATAAGTCAGTGATAATATCAGACATCGGGAAAGCTGGGTAATAAGTCAGTGATAATATTGTACACCAGGAAAGCTGGGTAATAAGTCAGTGAGGATATCTGACACTGGGAAAGCTGGGTAATAAATCAGTGATAATATCAGACATCGGGAAAGCTGGGTAATAAGTCAGTGATAATATCAGACATCGGGAAAGCTGGGTAATAAGTCAGTGAATATATCTATCTATATCTAGCACAGATCATATGGCTACTAGCTAACATGCATTTGGGCTGTAGTGATTTATTGTTTTTGCTGCACAGAATGGGTTTGTAACACAGGTTTTATGTGTAAAAGTGTATTAGAATGCAGGACAGCCACAAGTTACTCCATTAGTTCACTAGCATTGGTCAGTGGTCACTGAGTGATTCCCCAGCAGGGGGATGGGCTTTACATACTCTGCAGGCTCCATGTGGATGACTCATCCACATGAATGAGCACGCAAGGACTGAGCTCTCAGGGTGAGTCATGAGGAGGCGTGGCCTTCACTCCACTGGAGCCAAACCAGGAAGTTATCAGGACATTTACTGCTAGTAAGATTGAAAAAGCAAAGTGGGACAACCCCTTTAAGGGATTGGAAAGTAAAATGGGAAACTCCCATGCACTCCCATGCTGAGGGCTACAAACTGGCTAAGGAGGTGGTAGAGGATATGGAAGGTAAACAAGATTAGAAAAAGACAGAGAAAGTGTTAGAAAAGGCTGGGATGAAGTATGGAAATGTAAACTCTAGAACATGGCAGAAGTTTAAGGAGTTAAATGGAGGGTGGATAAAGGATCATGAATGTGAGGAGATAGTGAATGCTTGATGTAAAGTCGCAAATCATGTGGAAAATCAGCACTGGGTGTGCAGACATATGAGAGGTAATCTGCATTACGATACCAAGTACGATCCTCAAGGGTAAAAGAAGGGGGGAGCATGGTTTTCCCTCTGCCCCTCTCTGTCACGGATGTAGTAGGGGAGAACACCAAAAGACAACAAGAAGGAAGGGAAAATACACTAGGCATCATCGCTAGGGAAGGAAAAGGGTCACCACCTATAAAACCCTGTTCCTATACCCTAACTCCTATCCATATGGGCACCTCTCGATGGTAGAGATGCCCATACACAGTAACCTAGAAAACCCTGGTGGCCCTCGGATGGTAATGACAGGGCAGACACTACCCGCTCCTTCCCTGGTGAAGGAACCAGCGTCTCGCTGAGGCCTAGTAAACATCAAAGGTGGGGGGGGGGGGGATACAAAATACAACAAACAGAACACTTAACCTCTGAGGCTGATGGATGATGGATGAACAGGACTTCAACTAGAACCACACTCCAGGTCTTCCAAAAACCAAATGAAGCTATCCAGAGCAAGGAGTGATGGGTAAAGTCAGACTAAATAGGGTGAGGTAAATGTCACATGATCCACACCTGAACAGGAGGTGTGGACATACAAGCAACACACAGACAAAGTGAAACCAAAACCAAAAGAGGCTTTCAGATTACTAATGTGCAGATAATCTTTCAGACCTTCTAAAACCTGTCACCGGTACGACACTCCCGCTCCACCACCAGCTTATCCGATGATGGTCGAGGGACCGACCGGTTGGACATGCCAAGTATGTGACACTTAAAACCCTGGGACTGACATGTGTAGCGTCTGTGGAGCACCAAGACATAGACAACATTGTGCAGGACTGTTTCCAGTGACCTTGAGAACAGGTTTTGTCCCACAGCTTCCACCTCTGGCCGACGGTACGGCTGGTGGTGGGGATGGGGACAATCAGGTTCCTCAGGGACCACCTGCCCAACCCTAGTACGCCCAGCAACATACAGTAACATATGCACGATGGAGTCCTAAGGACCAAATGGGGCTTCTGGGTAGGATCCCTGACCCACTAACAAGACCAATGTCAGACCACCGTATGTTATTGCAGATTCAGGTCACTTACAGAGTGACATTGGCCGACTTAAATGATTTAATGGCTTTAAAAATGGGAGAGTCTTCTTACAGCCCCCTTCAGGACCAGTTGCTTAATGATAGAATGAAGAATGAGCCAAATTTAGCATAGGGCAACTGGGAGAAGGCTGAGGTTTCAGGGACAGAATACTGTAGAATTTTTGGGAGATGGGCAAGGACAAAAGATGACTGAAAGATGTAGTACAGGAGACCAAGGAGGACGTGGTGTCATTTGAATCCAGATTACGGACTGTGTGGACAGACATGGGATGGGACACGACGGGACAAATGGGACAGAAACTGTTGACATCTGCCTTCATGGAAGGACTGAGACCTGCTTTGCAGGCGAAATTGAAAGCCTGCAAACCAGAGTGGAGGGTAACACCATTACCCCAACTAGTTGCTGCTACTAAAGGTCTGGAGCTAGACATGTCTAGTTCCAAGCCCTCAAAGATAAACATGGTCCAGGGCCAACAGAGACCATGGTCTGGTCAGCAGGGACAAGGGAGACAGAGGAGGAATGATTTTAAATGTTACAATTGTGGAAAACCAAGACATATTCAGAGAAACTGTCGTTCCCCTCCCCAACAGCCTCAACAGGACCAGGATCCTCAGACTCAGGGGCCTGCGCGCACCCTTGCCTCTGTGGGTTCATAATTAGTTGAGCGAACACCTGGATGTTCGGGTTCGAGAAGTTCTGCCGAACTTCCCGTAAATGTTCGGGTTCGGGATCCAAATTCGACCCGAACTCCGCCCCGAACCCGAACCCCATTGAAGTCAATAGGGACCCAAACCTTTCGGCACTAAAAAGGTTGTAAAACAGCTCAGGAAAGGGCTAGAGGGCTGCAAAAGTGTAGGTAAATCCCCTGCAAACAAATGTGGATAGGGAAATGAATAAAAATAAAAATAAAATAAATAAAAATTAACCAATATCAATTGGAGAGAGGTCCCATAGCAGAGAATCAGGCTTCATGTCACCCACCACTGGAACAGGCCACTGTCAGATATTTAGGCCCTGGCACCCAGACAGAGGAGAGAGGTCCCATTGCAGAGAATCAGGCTTCATGTCATAGCAGAGAATCAGGCTTCACGTCACTCACCACTGGAACAGGCCATTGTCAGATATTTAGGCCCAGCGCCCAGACAGAGGAAAGAGGTCCCATTGCAGAGAATTAGGCTTCATGTCATAGCAGAGAATCAGGCTTCACGTCACCCACTACTGGAACAGGCCATTTTCAGATATTTAGGCCTCGGCACCCAGACAAAGGAGAGAGGTCCCATTGCAGAGAATCAGGCTTCATGTCACCCACCACTGGAACAGGCCACTGTCAGATATTTAGGCCCCGGCACCCAGACAGAGGAGAGAGGGTCCCATTGCAGAGAATCAGGCTTCATGTCATAGAAGAGAATCAGGCTTCATGTCATAGCAGAGAATCAGGCTTCACGTCACCCACCACTGGAACAGGCCATTGTCAGTAGTGATGTCCCGAACTATTCGCCGGTGAATAGTTCCCGGCGAACATAGCTTGTTCGCCGCTGCGGGCAAACATATGCGATGTTCGGTCCGCCCCCTATACATCATCATTGAGTAAACTTTGACCCTGTACCTCACAGTCAGCAGACACATTCCAGCCAATCAGCAGCAGACCCTCCCTCCCAGACCCTCCCACCTCCTGGATAGCATCCATTTTAGATTCATTCGGAAGCTGCATTCACAGTGAGAGGAGGGAGAGTGTTGCTGCTGCTGATTCAATAGGGAAAGCGTTAGTTAGGGCATTGTTCTGTGTCCACATACTCATCTGCTGTAAGGACAGCGTCCTGACAGCACCCCAAAAAGCCCTTTTCAGGGCTGGAACATCAGTGTGCTTTTTTTTATTTATATATATAAATATATATATATATATATGTATATATATTGCAGTTGCCTGGCTGCCCGTGTGTGAGAGGCTGCAGGCTCAGTCATAGACAGCACTGTGTGCACAGTGCACACCATTCATACAGGGTGTGACAGAAAATACCTTGCAGATAAAAAATAAATTCTATTTAATATTTTTCTGTGACATAATCACATTTGCAAGCCCGTGTGTGTCAGGCCCACACATACTGTATACTGGCCACTGGCTAGTGGCTAGGCCTGCACTCATACCGTTACAGGGTACCATTCACTCAAATACCTTGCAGATAAAAAAAATTATATTTCAAATTTTTTTGTGATATAATCACATTAGCAAGCCCGTGTGTGTCAGGCCCACACACTACCCTTACACTACCTGATCGATACAACATCATACCTGATCGTATACACACACTGGATGTTTTAAACCATGTTGTTAAAAAAAAAAATATGGGATTGTTAGGTGATTTATGCCCTTTATGGATTAAAATCCAACTCTGCGTCAACTATGTAATTTTCCATGGGAGTTTTGCCATGCATCCCCCTCCGGCATGCCACAGTCCAGGTGTTAGTCCCATTGAATCAACTTTTCCATCACTATTGTGGCCAGAAAGAGTCCCTGTGGGTTTTAAAATTCGCCTGCCTATAGAAGTCTATGGCGGTTCGCCCGGTTCGCCCATTCGCGAACATTTGTAGACATCTCTAATTGTCAGATATTTAGGCCCCGGCACCCAGACAGAGGAGAGAGGCCCCATTTCAGAGAATCAGGCTTCATGTCATAGCAGAGAATTAGGCTTCATGTCATAGCAGAGAATCAGGCTTCACGTCACCCACTACTGGAACAGGACATTGTCAGATATTTAGGCCCCGGCACCCAGACAGAGGAGAAAGGTCCCATAGCAGAGAATCAGGCTTCATGTCATAGCAGAGAATCATGCTTCTTGTCACCCAACACTGGAACAGGCCACTGTCAGATATTTGTAGGCCCCGGCACCCAGACAGAGGAAAGAGGTCCCATAGCAGAGAATCAGGCTTCATGTCATAGCAGAGACTCAGCTGTCCCAGCGGGGGGGAAAGAAGGTGACCGTTTTAACCCGTAACGAATCACTTTCTTGCGTTGACATTCTGACGTGGCTAAGCAGGTATGGGGACGTCCAGGGTGTACCATCCAAAAACCTGGACGAATTTGGCATTTGATCGGGAGCCTGGACTTTCAATGTGAAGTTGAAATGTCTAGGAAGCACGGTTTCCCACATTCCATCTTCTGCCTTCATCGGCCGGGATAGGATCCTGGTTTTCTACAGGGGGCAGCCTAAGCTCTATCACAAGTGTGGCAGCCCTTCACACTTCAGCGCCAGCTGCCAAGTGCAGAAGTGCGCGTTGTGTGGAGGGACAGGTCACCTTGCCGCAACTTGTGGGGAGATTAGGTGCAACTTGTGTGGTGTGCTCGGACACCCATTTAGTCGCTGTCCTCTTCTCTGAGGTCAATGCGGCCCGAGCTCATGCAGGAGTGGGCTGGAAGGTCTCTTTGGCTGAGGCGGGTGCTGGCGGAGACAGTCAAGTTAAGGGGTCAGTGAAGACCAAGAGCGGTCCGTCCCGGCAGAGGCGGAGGGAGAGACGCCAGGCAGAGAGGGAACAGAAGGAACCCCACCACAATGGGGTGATGTCTGCCCCTCCCTAAGTGGCTGACTCCCGTAGTTCAGAGACCCTAGGGGACAGGGATCTAAGGGCAGAGATCAGGAGACTAGAACGAGTCAATGAGACCCAGTTTTCACACTACGAGAGTGCAGCAGAGGGTAGTGAGACTGAGTCTAACATCAATAGAAGGAAAAGGTACTCAAAAAAAAAAGAGCCTGACCAAAGTAGCCAGGGAAGGTAAAACCAGCTCCCCTCTAGAGCTCTCCAACCGGTATCTCACTTTGGATGAGACCGCCGCCTCCTCTTCATCTGAGGAGGTAAGAATTGGGGTAACGGGGGCGAAGGAGGGAGGGCTTTCAGGAGGCCCCGTGCCCCTCTCTGGTGAGGATGTAAGGTCCCCAGAAGAGGAGGCAAATCCGATTCCTGGAACTGAGAAAGCCAGGGGCGGTACGCAAGAGGGAGCGGTGGTGACAGATGGAATGGACACCACCGTCTCCCTCAAAAGAGGTCGTGTCGCTTTAGAGGATAGCCCCGGGAGGGGTAAGAAGGTTGGGAAGGAAGGAGGACATCTAGCTTAAACACCAAGTATGGCGGTACCCACTCAGCTGACACTGGCGACCATTAATGTCGCCAGCATTAAATCTGATGTGGCTCGTTACGTAGCCTTTGATTTTTTCAGCCGAGTTGAAGCTGATGTTTTATTTTTGCAAGAGACCAGACTGTCAAATTTGGCAGAAGTCCATAAAGCGAAGAGGGAGTGGAGATCTGGGCCCTCCTTCTGGTCTCTTGCAGCTGAGCCGTATAGCGGAGTGGCGGTTCTTTTCACCGTACCGGTAGAATGCCGACGGGTGGTTGAATTAGAAATGGGGAGGTGTTTGATCTTGGATATTCTCATGAAGGGACAGGAACTGCGCCTGATCAATATCTACGGGCCCCAGTCCAGGTGGGGCAGGAAATGTCTCTTTATGAGGATCAAGCCTTTCCTTTTTACGAGCCGGCAAGTGGTCTTTGGTCGGGACTTTAACACTGTAATAAGGTCCCAGGATAGGGGAGGCACCAGAGACCGGCTGACTTATGATAGTATAGCTCCAAACAGTATAGCTAGTGAGGCTCGTCTGGTGGATGTCCACATTAGGCACACCCCAGACCACGGTGGTTTCACTTTCTACAGAGGTAATAAGATTAGGTCTAGAATAGATAGTTTTTTTTTGAAGGAGGAGGCTACCTTCTCGCCCTTAAGGGTTATAGAGGTAGAATTCTCCGACCACTGTCTGATTATGTTTTCTCTTAATATTTCAGAATCTCCCCAAATGGGAAGAGGTTACTGGAAGCTGAATGCGGGAGTCCTGGAGGAAGCAGAGGTGAGACAATCCTTTGAGGACTTTCTTCAGAGTCAGGTAGCTTTGCTGGATCTCTGTGACACTAAGTCAGAGTGGTGGGAGGTGTTCAAAGACCGGGCTGCAAAGTTCTTCCGCCAGCTCTTGAGCCTCAGGTCTCTGGACAGGTACCGCCTGTATCAGAGTCTGATGAGGAAACTCGAAGGTCTGGTCTCGACTGGAGGTAGCCGCGAGGATATCTCCAGAGTGAAATCTTTGCTCAAGAGGTGCCAGCATGATAGGCACACATCTTTAGTTTTTGAGAGGGACTTCAGGAGGTACCGCTCGCCCGACCCCTACAGAAACTGTAAGATGTCAGTGAAGAGTAAGTTAATAACAGGACTGGTTGATAGTACGGGATCAGGTCCAGATCAGGGATCCTGGAAGTCGTCATATCCTTTTACTCATGCCTCTTGGGAAAGAGGGATCTGGATCGGGACAAGATGTCGGCTTTCCTGGCTGAAATCACCCCTGAGTCAGAAGCTCACCTCTCTTTTGACGTTTTGGTGGAAGTGATCAGGAAGGAGGAAGTTATCCTGGCGGTGGAAGGGTCAGCTCTGAGGAAGTCGCCAGGCCCGGATGGCTTAACATCGGAGTTTTATAAGACCTTTAAGGACTCTTTATGTCCCCTCTTGACTGAGGTGTTCAATCCTCGGGCACTCTGCCTCAGTCAATGAAGAGGTCAGCCCTGATCCTTCTATCAAAGGGTAAAGATCTGAGCCGTGTTGAGAACTGGCGTCCCATAGCACTTCTCAATACGGACAGAAAGATTCTGGCCAAGATACTGTTTAACAGGCTGGTGAAATTTGCGCCTCAACTCCTTTCGGTGGCTCAGCAAGCATTGCTCGGTTCCAGGCCGCAGCACTTTTAGTGCTGTACTCGGTGTCCGAGAAGCAGTGGAGCAGAGTAGAGCAGGCCACTGGAGGGTGTACATGCTGTCCTTAGGTCAAGCAAAGCGTTTGATCGGGTGAACCACGAGTACCTCTGGTCGGTCCTTTTGAAGTATGGCCTGTCAGGGGGGTTTGTCGATTGGTTAAAGATCTTGTATGCGGGGGCAGAGAGTTTCCCGCTTGTGAACGGTTGGTCTGGCTGCCCTTTTGAGGTTGGGTCCGGTGTTCACCAGGGTTGTCCTTTGAGCCCGCTTTTATATGTGTTCGCGATTGATCACTTTCTTAAGAGGGTCAGTCGTGGACCGTTGGCAGGAGTCGGGATGGATCGGGCGGCGCCGGAAGCCACTCTGGGGACAGTAGCGTACGCCGACGATGTCGCCATTTTGGTGTCCTCGAAAGGGGAGGCGGAATACGTGATGTCTGAGGTGGATCGCTACTCGGAAGCATCCGGGTCCATGATCAACCGGGATAAGTGTGAGAGTCTCTGGCTGGGAGGGGGTGATCCAGCTTTTGATCTCCCGGACACCCTCCCAGGGCCCCAGCTTAAGATCGCCGCTCAGAAGGTCGACCAGTGGAAGGGCTGGTCTTTGACCCTCAGGGAAAGGGTGCACCTGATCAAGGCTTTCCTGCTCCCTCTGCTTATCTATTTGGGCACTGTGTGTATCTTGCCAGAGCCTCTCTGGACTGGGGTTTACAGTCTGTTCTTCCAGCTCTTATGGGGGAATAGACTGAACCTGATCAAGAGGGAGGTGACTTACCGCACGAGGAGACTAGGGGGGTTATCTATGGTCAACCCTGTGGTGTTTCTTGTAAACACATTTGTTAAAGTAAATCTGGAGAACCTCTGGATGGAGAGGGCTTCTCCCTGGGTAGTCTCCTGCCGGGGGTGGTTTCGGCCTTTCTTCCAGGAATGGGAGACAGGAGGGCAAGTGAAGGACTTGCGTACGCCTCACGGA
This sequence comes from Bufo gargarizans, assembly GCF_014858855.1. Taxonomy (NCBI): domain Eukaryota; kingdom Metazoa; phylum Chordata; class Amphibia; order Anura; family Bufonidae; genus Bufo; species Bufo gargarizans. Next base: position 11,540,108 of record NC_058085.1, read on the forward strand.
TATCTTCCGGCTTGCGTCACCCCGATTCTGAAGGTAATCCGCCGGTGGGGTTTGGAGGTAGGGGAAATCAGGACTCTGTCAAGGAGGTCCCTTGACGAGAGGGTCTTGTTGTCCCACTTCCAGAAGCCCCTGGCCCTCAAGGATTTACACACACAGAAAGGAGTGCAACCACATCAATTTTCAGGGATTAAAACAACAATATTTTATTTATAACTGGTAAAAGAAACATGTATTCAAAGTACATAAATATGTGTACACGGGGACAAATCACAGATATAAATCACCTATTCCACAGACCCATAGCACTAATTATGCCGAGACCAGCCCCCTTGCTTTGTACTCTCCGGAAAACTCCCGGCAAATTGGATCATGCTGGGGGGATCTGGATCAAGGCAAGCAGTTTGATTGCACGCATGCTATCTATGTAAAACTATGCCTTACTTATTCGGCTCTAATCTACAGATTTTTAAAAAAAAAAGCCGAAAGGTGCACTACATAGCGATGTTACATACCAAATGCAGGGGCTGCGGGCAAGGTGAAGTTACTCCTCAACGCGCGTTTCGCGTATCGTTTGCTTCCTCAGGAGGAGTTGGAAATCAAGGGACAGAGAACAGATTAAAAAGCGGCCGCTCACCAATCAAGCGCTAGGCTTACGATCATGTGGTGCATCACATGACCCCCACGTCACTACGACGGCGCATGGCCAATCAGCGTCTGCCGCGTCAGCTGGCTTCCGCCCTTCCCCTGAGGCCGATAGAGGAGAGGGCGGTCAATCTGATCGCCATCGCCCCCACCCAACCTACACTGGAGAGAAAGGGCCAAAGCGGACCGGCAGACCGAACGGCCATGCGCACATGTGACAGGTACCAATCGCGCACTGAGGATCTCCCAAGATCTTTTTTTATATTCTTATGAATATATATATTTTTAAAAACAATATACTGCTATGATGTGACATCTGGCCAGTGGATGCTTATGAGGTCCTTAATATTGCAGACATCATTATATTTTAAAGAAAAAAAGTGCTAGTGCCTATTGTGCTCAAAACCATAAAAGAATTCGCATCATTATATATATTTTTCACATGGTTTTTAGTTCATAACTCGAAAAAGGACTAATTTGTATTATAAGATAAAGTGCAAGTGCATATTATACTCTAACCCATGGAGAACGGATTCATACCATGAGACAAAGTGCAAGTGCGTGTTAATCTTAAACCATGAAAAATTCATATCAATACATGCTGATAATTAATAACTCAAATAACAAATATCAAATATCCCATACAATTATTGGTACATTTCAGAATTATAGTACCTGAATTTAATAGAACAGACAAAATAAACGAATAATGAGTTTAACGTGTTAATATTATCTACCCACATATAATTAGTGCCTAATAGTAATGATGTGTATATTACTAAAACTCCTAAAAATAATATATAACTGTGCATATTTGAACATACATAATAAAAAATGCTGCAAATTTAATAAATATATAAAAACGGGATCTCCATCTACGGCCAAATTTATTGGGACCTAATTCATTGGGTGAGATATCAAGATCCAAATAATGCGCGGGATCACGGCACACATCAATGTTCATGGTGAGTCGACAAACTAGAAGAATATATATAAGACAACAATTAACATACATTTATACAAATCGTGTGGCAACAACACATTTTAAAAAGAAAAGAAATGGGTAAAAAAATCCCATATCCGCCCCTAAAATGAAGTCCCTGTTCAAAGGAAGGAGCCGAAGCCAAAACTTTCGTTTAATCCCTTGGGGGTCAGAGTTTTTAATCTAAAAATCCATCTTGTCTCAATCTGGGCTAAGATTTTACTGTAGTTGCCCCCTCTAATCCCCAGGTGTATTTTATCGATCCCTCTAAACCTCAGTCCAGTTGGATTACATGAGTGATGAATTTTAAAATGTTTGGGAAGGGTTTTCAGATCATTCATATCTACAGTCTCTTTAGCTTTTTCAATGTCCCGCACATGTTCTCTTACTCTTTTGCGGAACTCCCTTGTGGTCAGACCAATGTAGATTTTATTACATGGGCAAGTCGCGTAATAAATAATACCAGTGGTCATGCAGGAAATATATTCTCTGATATCGTAAGTTTTGATTTTATCGGAATCCATAAACTGAGTTGACCTATCGATGTTGGCGCATGCTTTGCAGGCGCCACATGGATAGGACCCCTTAATCAAGGTATGATCATTTGTTTTTCGCCCTGGTATATAATGGCTGCGTGCTATTGTATCTTTTAAATTTCTAGAACGTCTTGCCGTTAAAAGGGGTTTCTCTGAAATGCATTTACTCAGTTTAGCATCCGTCTTAAGAATATTCCAATGCTTATTTAGAATTTCATATAGGTATTTCCACTGGTTATTATAGTTTGTAATGAACCTTGTATCCTGAATAATAGTAGTAGATGCCATCTTATCAGTTTTTTTCTCCTCATTGGGACATAATAATTGTTCTCTTTTACGTCCCTTCGCTAATTGGATGCCCTTTATTAATTTGTCTGTTACTATATCCTCTTTCTTGACGAGAGGGTCTTGTTGTCCCACTTCCAGAAGCCCCTGGCCCTCAAGGATTGCCCAAGCCGGGAGCTAGACAAGGGGTTACAGTTGCTAAATTCTGCAAGGATCCCCTTGAATTTTTGGGACTTGGCGCCGCTTTCACAGGAGGCTGTATGTAAGGGACAATCTGAAGTACAGGAACTCTGATGAAAGGGGTTGTCCCCGGGAAGAGTGCGGCTCCATACTGGAAAGTATGGAGCACTTCCTGCTTCAGTGTCCCTTTAATACAGAGGTGTACAAACGGGTGGGGGCTTCCATTGGCTGGCCTAGGCTAGCCAGCCTCTCCTATGCGGAGTGGGCCTATGGAGTGCTCAGAGACCTGGGCAGAAGGGACCTGTGCAAATGTTTTTTAGTTAGCATAGTGGTTAGGTACTACACGTGGAACGCACAGTGTTTAGTTTCAACAAGGCAGAAAGTCCTCCCAGTGGATGAGGTGTGTAGGAACATTCTGGGGGACCTGGTGAAGGTACGTTCTCTCGAGTACGAAAGGCTGGGTACCAGCAGGGCCTCTCTCCTCTAGAGAGGTTTTGCTTTTAGTGTACCATAGCCTAGTAGTACTCTTCCTGGTAGTGGGCTGAAACTCTCACCCTAGATTTTCGTTTTGGATAAAGTGTATGTGTAATGTTCAGCTCCCTGAAATCCAGACAAGGTCTTAAAGAACCATCTTTTTTCTTAACAAAGAAAAAAACTGCGGCAACAGGTGACTTCGAGGGTCGTATGTGTCCTTTTCTCAGACTCTCAGAGATATAAGCACGCACAGCGATCCTCTCAGGTTGGGAAAGATTGTATAAACGAGATTTAGGCAGCTTGGCGCCTGGGATGAGATTAATAGGGCAATCATACTCCCTGTGCGGGGGCAAATCCTGAACTCCACTCTCAGAGAAGACATCCGAAAATTCAGAGAGAAAAGATGGTACAGTCTTAGTAGCAACCTCAGAAACAGATGTCGTGAGGCAATTCTCTCTGCAAAAGTCACTCCAACCATTATTTTGCCTCGCTTGCCAATCAATGGTGGGGTTATGTTTAGTGAGCCAGGGTAGCCCCAACACTAGAGGAGTAGGCAAACCGCTAAGGACGAAACATGACACATCCTCAACATGAGCATCACTCACAATTAAACGGATATTGTGAACTATGCCCTTTAATGATTTCTGAGAAAGTGGAGCGGAATCAATAGCAAAAAACAGGAATATCCTTTCCCAAAGTGCACACCTGGAAACCATGAGTTATTGCAAATTGATTATCAATGAGATTGACAGCTGCTCCACTATCCACAAAAATCTCACAAAAAATGCTCTTGCTCTCTAGCGCCACCCTAGCAGGCAGGACGAAACGGGAACTACAAGCAAACGGAAAACCTTCAATTTCTGCCTCAACCCTGCCAATAGTAACAGACAGAACATTTTTAAAATATTTTTTCCTGTTTGTTTCTTTATTACTCCCAGAAAACTGCCTGAATCTCCTAGAGGGACAAACATTTGCCAAATGATTTATACCTCCACAACAAAAACAAACCCTCCCATGCGAGCTGAATCTTCTATTGTCAGAAGCAATCAACCCCAGCTGCATGGGCTCCTGCTCAGAAGGGGCTGACAGCGACTGAGAACCCTGCGCACAGAATGAGACCGCTGCACTGTCCTGGGACTGAGTATGACAGGAAGGAGAGATGTCTCCTCTCTCTCTAAGACGCCTGTCAATACGAACGGCCTGAGACATAGCAGAGTTCAAGGAAATAGGCCTCTCATGAAAGGCAAATGCATCTTTCAATCCCTCTGAAAGACCATGGCAAAATTGACTTAGGAGTGCAGCATCATTCCAACCAGTATCAGCTGCCCATCTCCGAAATTCTGAGCAGTATATCTCTGCGGACTGTTTACCCTGGCATAATAGACGTAGTCTAGACTCAGCCAGAGCAATACGATCCGGATCATCATATATCTGACCCAGGGATAAGAAGAATTCATCCACTGAACGGAGGGGCCGTGCCCCCTCCGGCAGCGAAAAGGCCCAGGACTGAGCGTTACCCCTGAGCAGTGATATAATGATCCCCACCCTCCGTTCCTCATCACCAGAGGAATGGGGAAGAAGGCGAAAATGGAGTTTGCAAGCCTCTCTAAAACGCACAAAATTCTCACTACCCCCGGAGAACGTATCCGGGAGCGAGATCTTAGGCTCAGAACAAACTCCATGAACGCCAGCTGAACCGGTCACTTGAAGCTGAGAAAAGGTCCTACGGAGATCAGCTACCTCCAATGGAAGACCCTGGAGGCGTTCAGCCAAAAGTGAAACCGGATCCATGCTTGAGACGGTTTTGGCAGCTTATAATGTCACGGACGGTGTACAGGAAACAAGACAATGCTACATGCATATATGACTCACTGGATCCAAAGCTAAGGAACCAAAAGGGAGACCCCTGCACAAGACCTGGCACTTTCCCTGGCTGCTCAGCCTATGCAAAAATCCCAAAGGTGGATGGTTGAATATCCACGTACCTCGACTATATAACACGTGAACACCCTACAATAGTGAGGGGACACGACCACCGGCTCCCTACACCAGACACGGAGGGAGTCAGGGTCACCTGGGATCCAGCAAACAGAAAATAACAGATAAATGTACAGCACTTAACTTAGTAGCAGACTGGGAAATAGGATCAGCATGCACACACACTCCAGGAAGAAGTATAAGCCGCCCAGTAATGCATTATGGGGAGGAATTTAAAGGGATGTAATGAGTCCAACTACATGACAGCTGAGAGAGGCTAACGAGATGAGGAACTGAACACCACAACAAAGAAAACTCAAGGAGGAGTTTCTGAAAGGCTTCAGTCAGAGCTTCTCAGCTGTCTGGTTGTGACAACAATGCAGACAAACACATAAACCCAGGTGGGCGACCACAGCAGACCCCAAAGGTCCAACAGGGATCCGGAGGGAAACGTTCTGGACCAACAACCAGGGAACGCAGCAACACAGCTCCAGTGGGTCAGTATAGATGTCCAGGCAGGAAGCTCTATATCTGGCAACCAGAGAAGTGTGAGAGGGGAATATAAGGAGGTTGGGAGTGCTGGACGAGGAACAGCTGAGGAGAAGGAGCTATGGATCCCTGAGTGAGCCAAAAAGGGTTGCAAAGCAAACCCAGAAAGCTACTATAAGGAAACAGCCCTATCTTACATAGAGCGCGCAGCCAACCGATGCGACTTCCTGACCCCGGGTATAACGGAGTCAGGCGTGGGTCTTGACACCCTCGTGACAGTATGGTTTTGAAAGGCTTGCAAAGGCTGAACTTGGTCCTTTGGGAGTGGTTATGTGTGGTTATAGTAATGTTTATTGTATGTTTATTGTATTTTAATATGCTCCTGAGGAAGTGGTTTTTAAATGCCCTGAAACCCATCGAGCTAATACAATAAAAGTTAACTTGTGCATCAATCAATAGGATGACAACGGGAACTAACATTCTACAGGTGACCTCGGCAAGGGGGGGGGGGTTGGCATCAAGTGTCTTGAGTTTATCTTGCACCCCCCTTCCCACGGTAAAGTGAGTAAACACGACTGCGTGTATACATTTTACTAAAGAATATAGTGATTGTACTTACTTTGAGTATTGCTTTTATTTGCAAATGTAAGAACATTTTACTTTCACCATTCCAATTAGCTATACACCATTGGGCCTTCTTTATTTCTAGAAGGGCTCTGCAAGCCTTTATTAGTCTTATTCATTCCCTTTCAACGCTTGGTGCTCCACTGGCTTCTTTTTTCCGTGCATCCACTTCAGTTCAACAGAAGAAAGCGGTGCAGTAACCGTCCCCTACATAGTGATCAGAGCTGTGTAGTTTAGGCACAACATGGTTTTTAAGGCTCACATATATAATAGAAAGTATGCAGGTTAACAACTCCTAATATTACACCATCAAATAACAAGAAGGGGGTTGTTTAAAAGGGAAAAAACAAAAAAGACTTTATTAAACATCAATTAATCAAAGAAATTAGGGGTACATGGAAATAGTGCCAGTCGCACCAGGTATAACTCTTTGCTATCAATGGATATAGGGATCTACACTCAATGATTCAGGGGTTGAGAGCAGCTTCCCCACTCTGAACCAATCCCTATTCCAACATTGGAGCACTGGTGCAATAACAGACGCAAGTGGCAATAGACAGGTGACAATAAAAGCAGTAGCGTAACTACCGGGGAATCAGCTGCTTCGGGGCCCGGCGCCCCGGCAGCGTGTGTGACAGTTTATCTTCAAGTTAGTTAAATATCGTGTTCAGGGCCTTTTCACAGCAGCCGCTAGTGTGATCTAATCTTACTGTCTGCTAAAGTCTCCTGGTGTGTCTGGGATTCGAACCCACAACCTCCAATGTATGTGTGTATCAGAGGCAAAGCATTAACCCACACAGCCATAAAGGCTGCATTACAACTGATTGAAAAAATATGAGACTTCTACTGTTATAGCTGGCTAAGTGTACATCTATACACATGACAGCTGCCCCCAACACACCCAGCACTGCTATATCTCTATATGACAGCTGTCCCAGCACACTCAGCTCTGCTATATCTCTATATATGACAGCTGCCCCAGCAAACCCAGCTCTACTACATCTATACACATGACAGCTGCCCAAACACACCCAGCTCTGCTACATCTATACACATGGCAGCTGCACCAGCACACTCAGCTCTATTATATCTCTATATATGACAGCTGCCCCAGCAAACCCAGCTCTGCTACATCTATACACATGACAGCTGCCCCAGCACACTCAGCCCAGCTATATCTCTATATATCTATCTACTGTATAGCAATACTTAGAGATATATAGATGTAGCAGAGCTGGGTGTGCTGGAGCAGCTATCATATATAGAGATATAGCAGAGCTGCATGTGCTAGGACAGCTGTCATATAGAGATATAGCAGTGCTGGGTGTGTTTGGGCAGCTGTCATGTGTATAGATGTAGCAGAGCTGGGTTTGCTGGGGCAGCTGTCATATATAGAGATATAGCAGAGCTGAGTGTGCTGGGACAGCTGCCATATAGAGATATAGCAGTGCTGGGTGTGTTTGGGCAGCTGTCATATGCATAGATGTAGCAGAGCTGGGTTTGCTGGGGCAGCTATCATATATAGAGATATAGCAGAGCTGAGTGTGCTGGGACAGCTGTCATATAGATATATATCTGCTATATCTGAGATACTGCTATATCTGTATATGACAGCTGTCCCAGCACACTCAGCTCTGCTATATCTCTATATATGCTGGGTGTGTTGGGGGCAGCTGTCATGGGTATAGATGTACACTTAGCCAGCTATAACAGTAGTAGTCTCATATTTTTTCAGTCAGCACCAAGGCAGCTGGTATGGTCTTGTGGTTAGCTGCTTTGCCTCTGAAGCAGAAGGTCGTGGGTTCGAATCCTCATTTCTGAAATACAAGCACTGACTCCGTATAAGGACATTAAGGGTGGGACACAATACAAGGCGGGGCACAGGAAGAGGCTGCATTGCATCGCATCGCTGACATGGAGGTAAGTAGAAGTGTTTATTATTATTTTTTTAATACCCGACTGTTACTGCCATGGGCGAGCGGGAGGCACCTGATACTGGCACCTGATACTGGCACCTGGGGGGGGGGGGAGCGGGAGGCACTTGATACTGGCACATGGGGGGAGGGGGGACTGGCACCTGGGGGGAGGGGGGGGTTGGCCCCTAATACTGGCACATGGAGGGGGCACCTGATACTGGCACATGGGGGGGAGAGGCACCTGATACTGGCACATGGGAGGGGGGGGAGAGAGGCACCTGATACTGGCACCTGGGGGGGAGGGGGGGTTGGCACCTGATACTGGCACATGGGGGGGAGAGGCACCTGATACTGGCACATAGGGAGGGGGGAGGCACTTGATACTGGCACATGGGGGAGGGGGGTTGGCACCTGATACTGGCACCTGGGGGGGGGAGGCACCTGATACTGGCACCTGGGGGGAGGAGGGGGGGGGTTGACACCTGATACTGGCACATGGAGGGGGAGAGAGGCACCTGATACTGGCACATGGGGAGGGGGGAGGCACTTGATACTGGCACATGGGGGGAGGGGGGTTGGCACCTGATACTGGCACATGTGGGGGAGGGGGGTTGGCACCTGATACTGGCACATGGGGGAGATGGCACTATGATACTGGGACATGTGAGGGGGGGGAGAGGCACTTGATACTGGCACATGATGGGGGGCATCTATGGGGACACTTACTGGCACATTATTGGGGGGCATTATGGGGGACACTAGGCCGGCAGCCTATCAGAGGCCGGACACTAAGGGGCATCTACTGGGGCACTATATATGGGGCATTTTATACTGGTACATTATGGGGGGCACTATCAGGAAGGGGGGAGAGGAGCACTATGGGGTAATTTACTGGGGGCACTATATAGGGCTATTTTATACTGGCACATTATGGGGGCACTATGGGGACATTAGCTCAACTGGGAGCATTACAAGGGGGTATTTTTGCACTGTCACATTATAAGGAGAATTATTACTACTGGGGGGGGGGGCATTATGGTGGGCTTTATTACTCCCCCATGGTATGACACCCTAGTAGCAGCACCAGCTTCTCCCTGCTCTGCTATCCCTCTGCCCCTTCTCCAAATCCTTATTATGAAATCTTTCTCATTAGGATAAAGCACAACATCAGCTCCGCCGAGCCCCCGGCCAAAGTGTTGAAGTGGTGTCCGGGATCCCCAAGGGCCAAGCCAAGTAACCGTAAGTTTTCATGTGAAATATGTTTATGTTATACACATATAGCCTACACTGTGCCCCACAATGTACAGTATACCTCTATACTGTGCCCCACAATGTACAGTATACCTCTACACTGTGCCACACAATATACAGTATACCTCTACACTGTGCCCCACAATATACAGTATACCTCTACACTGTGTCACACAATATACAGTATACCTCTACACTGTGCCCCACAATGTACTGTATACCTCTACACTGTGCCCCACAATGTACAGTATACCTCTATACTGTGCCACACAATATACAGTATACCACTACACTGTGCCCCACAATGTACAGTATACCTCTACACTGTGCCCCACAATATACAATATACCGCTACACTGTGCCACACAATATACAGTATACCTCTATACTGTGCCCCACAATGTACAGTATACCGCTACACTGTGCCACACAATATACAGTATACCACTACACTGTGCCCCACAATGTACAGTATACCTCTACACTGTGCCCCACAATAAACAGTATACCACTACACTGTGCCCCACAATGTACAGTATACCAATACACTGTGCCACACAATATACAGTATACCTCTACACTGTGCCCCACAATATACAGTATACCACTACACTGTGCCCCACAATATACAGTATACCACTACACTGTGCCCCACAATGTACAGTATACCTCTACACTGTGCCCCACAATATACAGTATACCTCTACACTGTGCCCCACAATATACAGTATACCTCTACACTGTGCCCCACAATATACAGTATACCTCTACACTGTGCCCCACAATATACAGTATACCTCTACACTGTGCCCCACAATGTACAGTATACCTCTACACTGTGCCCCACAATATACAGTATACCTCTATACTGTGCCACACAATATACAGTATACCTCTACACTGTGCCCCACAATGTACAGTATACCTCTACACTGTGCCCCACAATATACAGTATACCTCTACACTGTGCCCCACAATATACAGTATACCACTACACTGTGCCCCACAATGTACAGTATACCTCTACACTGTGCCCCACAATGTACAGTATACCTCTACACTGTGCCCCACAATATACAGCATACCTCTACACTGTGCCCCACAATATACAGTATACCGCTACACTGTGCCAAAGGAGTGGGGTTTACACAGGAGGAGGGAGGTGCGAAGCGCGCTGAGGGGGGCCCTTACAAATATTTGCTGTGGGGCCCAGTCACTTCTAGTTACGCCCCTGAATAAAAGATCAAATCCACGGTCCTAAGTCACTTGTAGAATAAAAATAAATCTTGAATGAACCGTAGTTACTAAATAAGCAAGTGTCCACTCTTCTCTAATTAATGGAGAGGACACGGGCTAATCGCACACAGTCACTGCTATGTATGCAGTTGGGACATGGCCCAAACGGTCCAAACAGAAAACATACTGCTTGCTAAGTAAAACTTGTTTGCTCTGCTCTAACAAAGTAGCCCTTCTATGAAGTAAGGCTACTTTCACACTAGTGTTCGATCGGATCCGCTCATATTAATGCAGACGGAGACTCCGTTCAGAACGGATCCGTCTGCATTATATTGGCAAAAAATGGCTAAGTGTGAAATTAGCCTGAGCGGATCCGTCCAGACTTTTACATTGAAAGTCAATGGGGGACGGATCCGTTTGAAGATTGAGCCATATTGTGGCATCTTCAAACGGATCCGTCCCCATTGACTTACATTGTAAGTCTGGACGGATCATGACTGGAAAAGTAGTAGCAGTGGCGAGAACAATATATGGGGGGGGGGGCACAAAGATACCACAGTCAATAATGGGGGGGCAAAAACAAAATAAGTATATATAAATAAGATAACAAAATACGAGAGAATTGCAGTATGCAGGGATACATTTATAATAAAACAATTTACTTACAAAAGAAGCTATTCAGTCGCCTGCTTTGCCGTCCTCTGCTTGCTTCCGCAGATTCTTTCCCCTTCTTTCTGTCTCTCGTCAGTGCGCAGGCGCACTGTTATGGTGGATCTGTGGAAGACACACTGTTATGGGGCATCTGTGGATGACACTGTTATTATGCCTCTCATTAGCCCTCATTATGCCTCTCATTAGCCCTCATTATGCCTCTCGTCACTCCCATATCAGCCCTTATGCCTCATTAGCCCCCATTATTCCTCTTATTAGCCCCAATTATGCCTCTTATCACCCCCATATCAGCCCCCATGCCTCTCATTAGCCCCCATATCAGCCCTTATGCCTCATTGGCCCCCATTATAAGCCCTTATGCCTCATTAGCCCCCATTATGCCTCTTATTAGCCCCCATTATGCCTCTCATCACCCCCATATCAGCCCCCATGCCTCTCATTAGCCCCCATATCAGCCCTGATGCCTCATTAGCCCCCATTTTAAGCCATTATGCCTCATTAGCCCACATTATGCCTCTTATTAGCCCTCATATGCCTCATTACCCCCCATATGCCTAATTAGCTCCCATATGCCTCATTAGCCCCCATATGCCTAATTAGCTCCCATATGCCTCATTAGCCCCCATTATGCCTCTAATAGTCTAATTAGCCCCCATTGTGTCTCTAATTAGCCCCATGATGCCTCTCATTAGCCCCCATTATGCATCTTATTAGCCCCCATATGCCTCATTAGCCCCCATATGCCTCATTAGCCCCATTATGCCTCTAATAGTCTAATTAGCCCCATTATGCCTCTCATTAGCCCCTATTATGCCCCCAGCAGCCTCATTTTTTTTAAAATAAAATTAAAAACCACTTACCTCTCCTGCTCCTGGACGCTGCCTGTGATTTTCTTTCTCCTCAGTCGACTGTGCTCTGAACTGGCGCGCACAGTGTAAGGTCACAGAGCGCCCTCGCGCTCTGAAAGCCCTGCACATCCCTGCACATCCGAAAGCCGATGACCAGGAAGCGGTAAGTACATAGCGTTCACCACTTCCTGGTCCTTCGGTACTAATGAGCGCTTCCATAATGGAAGCGCTCATTAGGGAATCAGCAGGGGGATATCCGGGGGGGCAAAGAATAAAATAGGGGGGGCAATTTCCCCCCCCCCTCGCCCCCCTGTAGCGATGCCACTAAGTAGTAGAGAATCGTTATATTTCACCTAGGTTTCTTTCATATACCATGTACTAGGCTACAGGTGGATATCTCAACTAGGAAAACTGGGGGAGATCTCAGAAATCCAGGAAAGATGGTTTGCCTTAGCAAAACATAGTTTGCTGAGGACTTTGGTATATGGTGTTGTCGGGCCTGGATTTTAATGGAATGAGGATGCAGGTTGGTAGCGGGGCTCCTCATTCCTTTCCTGTCCAGAACAGGTTTCATATAGAGCTCTCAGCCAGGTGATGGAGCCCAGCTCATTTCTGGCCTATAAAGGTTTGCACTATGAGCATGTCTGGGTGGGGGGACTGGTTGAACTGACTGGCTTTCACCATTGCTGCTTAAGTCTGCTCAAACAACAAAGAGGACACTGTCAGTTTATTTTGAATGGTGTCGTGTGGCTGGTAGTAGGCCGCCTGTATACAAAGGGTAATTTTATGTTTAGTTAGTGATCAGCCGAGCAGGAATTTATTTTGTATTTTTGCCTGAATGTAAATGTCTTATATTTTGCTTGTGGATGAGAATAAAGAAAACGGGCAAATCCCTGTGTGAACTGTGCCATTGTGTCACTGTCTCTGACTGCTGTACCTACCACTATTGACCTGACCCCCACACAGGATATAAGTACACTGACTATCTCCCACTAACTATCTGTATTACATATACAGTTGCAAGAAAAAGTATGTGAACCCTTTGGAATGATATGGATTTCTGCACAAATTGGTCATAAAATGTGATCTGATCTTCATCTAAGTTACAGCAATAGACAATCACAGTCTGCTTAACCACCTCCGGACCGCCTAACGCAGATGTGCGGTCCGGAGGTGGCAGCGCTGCGCACAGTCACGCATATACGCGTCATCTCGCGAGACGCGAGATGACGCGAATATGCGCGCGCGCATGCGCAGTTCGCGCCGGCATTTCACACAGCAGTATTTCGTCAGCAACCTGCCGGCCAATGATCGTGGCTGGCAGGTTGCTGATTTTTAAAAAATCCAATCAAAGTGCCAGATATCAGATCATATTAGTAAATATGATCTGATATATGGCTGCCTGCTCCTCTGCTGGTTCTTTTCGTCGGTTGGATCCAGCAGAGGAGCAGGCTTCACAGTGAGTACACCAAACACTACACTTTAGCCCCTGATCACCCCCCTGAACCCCAATTAACCCTTTGATCACCCCTTTGATCACCCTGTCAATCACAAGTGAAAAGAAAAAAGTGATCAGTGCAAACTGTCACTTTTTTTTTTCACTGTTATTGACCGTTAGGTTTTAGGTATAGTTTAGGTCCCTTGGTTAGGTAGTTAGCGATCAGTTAGCGCCCAGCCCACCGCACCGCAGTCCGTTATTCGCTGATTAGCGTATCGCTAATCAGCATTTGTACTTTTATAGTATCTGGAAGTGATCAAAACTGATCACGGTCAGATCTATAATAGTACTAGTGTCACTTTAGTTCGCCCTCCACCCAAAACGCAGTGTTTGCCCGATCAGGCCTGATCGGTCGCCCACACGTCCGTTCGCCCACACCCGCCCCACCGCAGTAACAAAAAAAATTTTTTTTTTGATCACTGCACATTCACTTTACACGCACTGCGGCGATCAAAAAATCAGTTTTGATATTTTTTATCAACCGCAGCGGCCTCCGGTACTTCGCTAGGCTCCCCTTTGTAAGACAGGCTTGCTTTTTTTTTCTTGGGTAGTCTCAGGGAATACCCCTAAATTTTGTTGCCCACATGTCTAACAGGGGGTATTCTTCTGAATAGGCCTACAGGCTTCTGACCCAGTCGGATGAGGAGTGGGAACCCTCATCTGATGAATCCAGCGGGTCAGAATACGAACCTGTAGAAAGCAGTGGCTCTCTGACCCAAAGTTCGGACGAGGAGGCTGAGGTCCCTGATAGCAGCAGGCGTACCCGGCCCCGTGTCGCTAGACCGCAGGTTGCGCAGGATCCGCTTCAAGAGCAGCAGAGTGGGGCTGGTGCTGTCGGATTACGTGGTGAGGCATACACCAGCAGCCCAGCCCTCCCTGGACCTAGTACCAGCACTGCCGTACAACCTGGTGAAGTAGCGAGCACCAGAAGGGCAGTTGAAGCTGGTACGGTGGCACGTGCAGTAGTGACCCCGTCGCAGCCACCGCAAAGACGTGCCCGTAGAGCCCCTAGAATCCCAGAGGTGCTGGCAAACCCTGATTGGCAGTCCTCAACTTCAGCCGCACCTGTAGTTTTCCCTTTCACTGCCCAGTCTGGAGTTCGGGTTGAGACAGCTCAGATCGGTTCGGCCCTGGGATTTTTTGAGCTGTTCTTGACTGCGGAGCTTTTAGACATAGTTGTGGCCGAAACAAACAGGTATGCCACACAATTTATCACCGCTAACCCGGGAAGCTTTTATGCCCAGCCTTTCCGGTGGAAACCAGTCCAAGTTTCCGAACTTAAAACTTTTCTGGGCCTCCTCCTCAACATGGGCCTGACAAAAAAGCATGAATTGCGGTCATATTGGTCCACGAACCCGATTCATCACATGCCCATGTTCTCTGCTGCCATGTCCAGGGCACGTTTTGAGGCCATCCTGCGGTTCCTGCACTTTAGTGACAACACCGCCTCCCGTCCCAGAGGCCACCCTGCTTTTGACCGGCTCCACAAAATTCGGCCCCTCATAGACCATTTCAACCAGAAATTTGCAGATATTTATACCCCAGAGCAAAACATCTGCATAGACGAGTCCCTGATACATTTTACCGGGCGCCTTGGCTTCAAACAATACATCCCAAGCAAGCGCGCCCGGTATGGGGTCAAATTGTATAAGCTCTGTGAAAGGGCCACAGGCTATACCCACAAATTTCGTATCTATGAGGGTAAAGATCAGACCCTGGAGCCGGTCGGTTGCCCTGACTACCTGGGGAGCAGTGGGAAGACAGTTTGGGACTTGGTGTCACCCTTATTCGGCAAGGGGTACCATCTTTATGTGGACAATTTTTACACAAGTGTGGCCCTCTTTAGGCATTTGTTTCTAGAACGGATTGGCGCCTGTGGTACCGCGCGAACTAGTCGCGCGGGCTTCCCCCAACGGCTCGTTACCACCCGTCTTGCAAGGGGGCAGAGGGCCGCACTGTGTAACGAAGAACTGCTCGCGGTGAAATGGAGAGACTAGCGTGACGTTTACATGCTCTCCTCCATTCACGCAGACACGACAATACAAATTGAGCGAGCAACCCGTGTCATTGAAAAGCCCCTCTCAGTCCACGACTATAACCTCCACATGGGAGGGGTGGACTTCAATGACCAGATGTTGTCTCCGTATTTAGTTTCCCGACGCACCAGACGCTGGTATAAGAAGGTGTCTGTATATTTAATTCAATTGGCTCTGTACAATAGTTTTGCTCTCTACAGTAAGGCTGGGAGAACTGGATCCTTCCTCAAATTTCAGGAAGAGATCATCGAGAACCTCCTGTATCCAGGAGGTTCCGTGGCCCCAACCACCAGTGTAGTTAGCCGTCTACACGAGCGACATTTCCCCAATGTCGTTCCTGGTACCTCAACCCAACAGTCACCCCGAAAAAGATGTCGTGTCTGTAGCAGGAGTGGAATAAGGTGTGACACCCGCTATTTCTGTCCTGACTGTCTGGACCACCCTGCCCTATGCTTTGGAGAGTGTTTCCGGAAGTACCACTCACAGGTACACTATTAGCATAGGGATCATCTCACCAGGACAGGCACACAGGGCTATTAGGGCCCATTCACTCACTGCTGCTGCAAACGTCTCCTTTCACATGGGACAAAGTGCATAACTCACTTCGCCACATCTTTGGGCGATTTGCGCCTTGCACATTGACCCATGGGGAAGGAGAGGTTTGTTCTATAAAGGAAAAAAAAATAAAAAAAAAAAAATATAAAAACACACCAGTAAGCAAACACGTTAATGTTCAGTTAAAAAAGTTAAAGTTTATATGTTCTGTTGCAAAGTTAATAAAATTATTGCGTTGCGGCCTGGTTTTTTCTTTTTTTTTTTTCTTTTTTCTTTTTTTACCTTCCAGGTGGACCAACCGATCGACCAGCTGCAGCACCGATGTGCATTCTGACAGAAGCATTGCGCTGCTGTCAGATTACACGCAAGTCGGTGTATGCGGCGCTGCAAGACGGGATTTTCTCCTCTGCAGTGACAGATACGTTTGCCAAGGCATACGAGCTGAGGAGGAGGCGGCGTTCCTATGCTTTGGCAAACACTTTGTATCTATATATAAAAAAAAAAAAAAATCCCGGCAATGATTTATTCATCCACATCGATTGATGTGAATGGAGAAATCTGGTTTGCCAGGGCATACGAGCTAAGTGGGTATGGATGTAGGGCGGAGCTCCTATGTCCTGGCAGACGCCTTTCCCCTCCATTTTTTTTTTTGGGCAGAGATTTTTTCATCCACATTGATCAATGCGAATGAAGAAATCTGTGCCGTTCATTTTTTTCTTTCAGCCCAGAGGCTGAACGGAAAAAAATATCTCATTACCTGTATGCTCAATATAAGGAGAATAGCAGAAACTCCTAATGCTGGCCATACATGTAATGATTGCGGAGACCCTCAAATGCCAGGGCAGTACAAACACCCCACAACTGACCCCATTTTGGAAATAAGACACCCCAAGGTATTTGCTGAGGGGCATATTGAGTCCATGAAAGATTTAAATTTTTGTCCTAAGTTAGCGGAAAGTGAGACTTTGTGAGGAAAAAAAAAAAAAAATCAATTTCCGCTAACTTATGCAAAAAAAAAAATTTTCTATGAACTTGCCAGGCCCCTCATTGGATACCTTGGGGTGTCTTCTTTCCAAAGTGGGGTCACATGTGGGGTATTTATACTGCCCTGGCTTTTTAGGGGCCCTAAAGCGTGAGAAGAAGTCTGGGATCCAAATGTCTAAAAATGCCCTCCTAAAAGGAATTTGGGCCCCTTTGCGCATCTAGGCTGCAAAAAAGTGTCACACATCTGGTATCGCCATACTCAGGAGAAGTTGGGGAATGTGTTTTGGGGTGTCATTTTACATATACCCATGCTGGGTGAGATAAACATCTTGATCAAATGCCAACTTTGTATAAAAAAATTGGAAAAGTTGTCTTTTGCCAGGATATTTCTCTCACCCAGCATGGGTATATGTAAAATGACACCCCAAAACACATTCCCCAACTTCCCAACTTCTCCTGAGTATGGCGATACCAGATGTGTGACACTTTTTTGCAGACAAGGTGGGCAAAGGGGCACATATTCCAAAGTGCACCTTTCGGATTTCGCAGGCCATTTTTTACAGATTTTGATTGCAAAGTACTTCTCACACATTTGGGCCCCTAAATTGCCAGGGCAGTATAACTACCCCACAAGTGACCCCATTTTGGAAAGAAGACACCCCAAGGTATTCCGTGAGGGGCATGGCGAGTTCCTAGAATTTTTTATTTTTTGTCGCAAGTTAGTGGAATATGAGACTTTGTAAGCAAAAAAGAGGAAAAAAAAAAATCATCATTTTCCGCTTGTGACAAAAAAAAATAATTCTAGGAACTCGCCGTGCCCCTCACGGAATACCTTGGGGTGTCTTCTTTCCAAAATGGGGTCACTTGTGGCGTAGTTATACTGCCCTGGCAATTTAGGGGCCCATATGTGTGAGAAGTACCTTGCAATCAAAATGTGTAAAAAATGGCCTGCAAAATCAGAAAGGTGCACTTTGGAATATGTGCCCCTTTGCCCACCTTGGCAGCAAAAAAGTGCGACACATCTGGTATCGCCGTACTCAGGAGAAGTTGGGGAATGTGTTTCGGGGTGTCATTTTACATATACCCATGCTGGGTGAGAAAAATATCTTGGTCAAATGCCAACTTTGTATAAAAAAATGGGAAAAGTTGTCTTTTGCCAAGATATTTCTCTCACCCAGCATGGGTATATGTAAAATGACACCCCAAAACACATTCCCCAACTTCTCCTGAGTACGGCGATACCAGATGTGTGACACTTTTTTGATGCCAAGGTGGGCAAAGGGGCACATATTCCAAAGTGCACCTTTCGGATTTCACCGGTCATTTTTTACAGATTTTGATTGCAAAGTACTTCTCACACATATGGGCCCCTAAATTGCCAGGGCAGTATAACTACACCACAAGTGACCCCATTTTGGAAAGAAGACACCCCAAGGTATTCCGTGAGGGGCATGGCGAGTTCCTAGAATTTTTTATTTTTTGTCGCAAGTTAGTGGAATATGAGACTTTGTAAGTAAAAAAGAGAAAAAAAAAATCATCATTTTCCGCTAACTTGTGACAAAAAATAAAAAATTCTAGGAACTCGCCATGCCCCTCACGGAATACCTTGGGGTGTCTTCTTTCCAAAATGGGGTCACTTGTGGCGTAGTTATACTGCCCTGGCAATTTAGGGGCCCAAATGTGTGAGAAGTACCTTGCAATCAAAATGTGTAAAAAATGGCCTACAAAATCTGAAAGGTGCACTTTGGAATATGTGCCCCTTTGCCCACCTTGGCAGCAAAAAAGTGTGACACATCTGGTATCGCCGTACTCAGGAGAAGTTGGGGAATGTGTTTTGGGGTGTCATTTTACATATACCCATGCTGGGTGAGAGAAATATCTTGGCAAAAGACAACTTTTCCCATTTTTTTATACAAAGTTGGCATTTGACCAAGATATTTTTCTCACCCAGCATGGGTATATGTAAAATGACACCCCAAAACACATTCCCCAACTTCTCCTGAGTACGGCGATACCAGATGTGTCACACTTTTTTGCTGCCAAGGTGAGCAAAGGGGCACATATTCCAAAGTGCACCTTTTGGATTTCACCGCTCATTTTTTACACATTTTGATTGCAAAGTTCTTCTCACACATTTGGGCCCCTAAATTGCCAGGGCAGTATAACTACCCCACAAGTGACCTCATTTTGGAAAGAAGACACCCCAAGGTATTCTGTGAGGGGCATGGTGAGTTCCTAGAATTTTTTATTTTTTGTCGCAAGTTAGTGGAATATGAGACTTTGTAAGAAAAAATAAAAAAATAAAATCATCATCATTTTCCGCTAACTTGTGACAAAAAATAAAAAGTTCTATGAACTCACTATGCCCATCAGCGAATACCTTAGGGTGTCTACTTTCCGAAATGGGGTCATTTGTGGGGGTTTTCTACTGTTTGGGCATTGTAGAACCTCAGGAATCATGACAGGTGCTCAGAAAGTCAGAGCTGTTTCAAAAAGCGGAAATTCACATTTTTGTACCATAGTTTGTAAATGCTATAACTTTTACCCAAACCATTTTTTTTTTTTGCCCAAACATTTTTTTTTTATCAAAGACATGTAGAACAATAAATTTGGCGAAAAATTTATATATGGATGTCGTTTTTTTTGCAAAATTTTACAGCTGAAAGTGAAAAATGTCATTTTTTTGCAAATAAATCGTTACATTTTGATTAATAACAAAAAAAGTAAAAATGCCAGCAGCAATGAAATACAACCAAATGAAAGCTCTATTAGTGAGAAGAAAAGGAGGTAAAATTCATTTGTATGGTAAGTTGCATGACCGAGCGATAAACGGTGAAAGTAGTGTAGTGCCGAAGTGTAAAAAGTGCTCTGGTCATGAAGGGGGTTTCACCTAGCGGGGCTGAAGTGGTTAAACTAATAACACACAAAGAATTAAATGTCACCATGTTTTTATTGAACACACCATGTAAACATTCACAGTGTAGGTGGAAAAAGTATGTGAACCCTTGGATTTAATAACTGGTTGAACCTCCTTTGGCAGCAATAACTTCAACCAAACGTTTCCTGTAGTTGCAGATCAGAAGTGCACAACGGTCAGGAGTAATTCTTGACCATTCCTCTTTACAGAACTGTTTCAGTTCAGCAATATTCTTGGGATGTCTGGTGTGAATCGCTTTCTTGAGGTCATACCACAGCCTCTCAATCGGGTTGAGGTCAGGACTCTGACTGGGCCACTCCAGAAGGCGTATTTTCTTCTGTTTAAGCCATTCTGTTGTTGATTTACTTCTATGCTTTGGGTCGTTGTCCTGTTGCAACACCCATCTTCTGTTGAACGTCAGCTGGTGGACAGATGGCCTTGGATCGTCAAAACCAGAGGGGGGGGGGGTATACCTGTCTAAAGCCCACAGTCCGAGATGATATAAGTGATGGACATGAACATGTGGAGTCACTGTGGGTAGAAATATATGGGGGGAAAAACTACCAATATAATAAAATACTAATAGGAGTTTATTATAAGCCACCTAATATACCAGAGTCCACAGAAAATCTGCTACTAAACGAGATAGACGAGGCGGCAAATTATGGGCGGTTATTATGGGGGACTTCAACTATCCAGTTATAGACTTGGAAACTGAAAGCTGTACATCTCATAAAGGAAACAGGTTCTTGGCAATAACCAAAGACAATTACCTTTCCCAACTGGTTCAGGACCCGACTAAAAGGACGGCCACACTGGACTTAGTTTTAACCAATAGACCTGACAGAACAACAGATGTGTAGGTCGGCGGACACCTAAGAAATAGTGACCATAAAGTAATAACTTTCCAATTGTCATTAAAAAAAAGTGTTTCTTCAGGGAGGAACAAAAATACCAAACTTCAAAAAAAGCTAAATTTAGCCAACTAAGAGAGGCCATAGGCTTAACTAACTAGGAAAACGTCCTTAAAAATAAAAATACAGGCACAAAATGGGATATTTTTAAAAGCATCCTAAAATCTAATTGTGAGAGGTACATACCTTATGGGAATAAAAGGTTAAGGAACAAGAAAAAAACAATGTGGATAAATAGAACTGTAAGGAAAGCAATAAATGACAAAAAGAAAGCATTTAAATCCCTAAAACAGGAGGGTAGCGAGGAAGCACTGAAAAACTATAAGGAAAAAAATCTGAAGGTGTTGGCTCTTTACAGAGTGTAACAGCAGCTGCCGTGCGCCACTGTTCCCCCGCGGACCTGAGCGCCAAGCTCAACGATGATTCTTCTGTCCACTGCTGCAGTCCTGGACTCCATCGCCTGTACGTGCTGTGGTGCTGAGGATTCCGCTCCTTGGGTTCAATTCAGCCCTGGTGACAGCATGCTTGTTGCTGGTGTCTGGTTTCACTGCCATAAGGGTGGAGCGCATCACTCCCTGTGCTGTGTCGGTTAGGTCAGGTGACTTCGCTGACCAACCCTGGCTCTCCTGCAGGTATTTAAGCGGCTCAGCCCTCTTCCTGGATGCCTGGTCTTTGTGTTTGCTAAAAAGCCTGATGACTACTGTGTTCCTGACTTGTGCTTCACTTCTGGACTCTGCTAATCGTCTGATCCTTATATGCTTACATCGTCTCTTCTGTAACCGACCTGGATTTGTCTGACCTCGTTCTTGTGCTGCCTGCCTTGACCCTCTGCTTGTCCTGACCACGCCTCTGCCTTATCCTCTGGTAGCTGTCTTGTTACTCCTGGATACGACCCTGCCTGGCTTACTACGTCTCTACTGTTGGTATCTTCGCATGTACCTCCTGGTCTACCTGGACCAGCTGTCACTGACTAGTTATGCTCCAGAGTATTCCCTGGCAACTACCAACGGTCAAGCCTATCCTCACCATCTGAGGCTCTAGTAAAATCTGGGTAGTCGCTTAGTTACGCCCCTCCGGAGAATTGCGAGTCAGTGGCACAGTGGGTTTACATCCACTGATCCGTGACACAGAATAATGAGGGGGGGGGGATGCAGAGAGCGATGAGGAGAAAGCAAAGCTATTAAATACTTTTTCCTCCACTGTATTCACTGAAGAAAATAAACTGTCTAGGATGTTATAGTCCATTAAAAGTGCCCTGTCTGACCCAGGAAGAAGTACAGCGGCATCTTAAAAAGATTAAAATAGACAAATCGCCAGGACCAGATGGCATACACCGCCGTATCCTGAGAATTAAGTAATATCATAGCCAGACCCTTATTTCTGATATTTAAAGGGGTTCTGCACTTTCATTTAACTGATGATCTATCCTGATCGGCGGTGGTCCGACACCCGGGACCCCCGCCGATCAGCTGTTTGAGAAGGCAGCAGCGCTCCAGTAGTGCCGCGGCCTTCTCACTGTTTACCGCCGGGCCGCCGGCCCACTGACGTCACGACTAGTATCAACTATCGTGGGTGCGGCTAAGCTCCATTCAAGTAAACAGAGCTTAGCCGCGCCCACGCTAGTTGATACTAGTCGTGACGTCAGTGGGCCGGCGGCCCGGCGGTAAACAGTGAGAAGGCCGAGGCGCTGCTGGAGCTGCCTTCTCAAACAGCTGATCGGTGGGGGTTCCGGGGCCGAACCCCCGCCGATCAGAAGCTGATGATCTATTCAGAGGATAGATCATCAGTTAAATGAAAGTGCAGAACCCCTTTAAGGAATCTATACTGACAGGGGGTGTTCCACAGGATTGGCACAAAGCAAATGTGGTGCCATATTCAAAAAGGGCCAAAAACAGAGGCTGGAAACTATAGGCCGATAAGTTTAACATCTGTCGTGGGTAAACTGTTTGAAGGTTTTCTAAGAGATGCTATCTTGGAGTACCTCAATGAAAATAAGCAAATAACGCCATATCAGCATGGCTTTATGAGGGATCGGTCATGTCAAACTACTTTAATCAGTTTCTATGAGGAGGTAAGTTCTAGAATTGACAGCGGAGAATCAATGGATGTCGTATATCTGGACTTCTCCAAAGCATTTGACACTGTACCACATAAAAGGTTGCTATATAAAATGAGAATGCTTGGACTGGGAGAAAATGTCTACATGTGGGTGAGCAAGTAACTGGCTCAGTGATAGAAAACAGAGGGTGGTTATTAATGGTACACACTCAGATTGGGTCACTGTCATTAGTGGGGTACCACAGGGGTCATTATTGGGTCCTTATCTCTTCAATATATTTATTAATGATCTTGTAGAAGGCTTGCACAGTAAAATATCAATTTTTGCAGATGACACTAAACTGTGTAAAGTCATTAACATGGAAGAGGACAGTATACTACTACAGAGCGATCTGGATAGATTATAGTCTTGGGGAGATAAGTGGCAGATGAAGTTTAACAATGACAAATGTAAGGTTATGCACATGGAAGGAATAATGCAAGTCACCAGTACATATTAAATGGTAAAACAGTGGGTAACACTGACATGGAAAAGGACATATGAATTTTAGTGAACAGCAAACTAAGCTGTAGATACCAGTGTCAGGCAGCTGCTGCCAAAGACAATAAGATAATGGGTTGCATCAAAAGGGGCATAGATGCCCATGATGAGAACATAGTCCTGCCACTTTACAAGTCACTAGTCAGACCACACATGGAGTACTGTGTACAGTTCTGGGCTCCTGTGAACAAGGCAGACACAGCAGAGCTGGAGAGGGTTCAGAGGAGGGCAACTAAAGTAATAACTGGAATGGGTGGACTACAGTACCCTGAAAGTGTCACAACCAGACAGCTGAGAAGCTCTGACAGAAGCCTTTCAGAACCTCCTCCTTGAGTTTCTTTGTTGTGATGTTCAGTTCCTCATCTTGTTAGCCTCTCTCAGCTGTCATGTGGTTGGACTGATTGCATCCCTTTAAATTCTGCCCCATAATGCATTACTGGGCGGCTTATACTTCTTCCTGGAGTGTGTGTGCATGCTGATCTTGTTTTCCAGTCTGCTACAAAGTTAAGTGCTGAACATTTATCTGTTATTTTCTGTTTGCTGGATCCCAGGTGACCCTGACTCCCTCCGTGTCTGGTGTAGGGAGTCGGTGGTCGTGTCCCCTCACTATTGTAGGGTGTTCCGGGGTTATATAGTCGAGGTACGTGGATATTCAACCATCCACCTCTGGGATCTTTGCATAGGCTGAGCAGCCAGGGAAAGTGCTAGGTCTTGTGCAGGGGTCTCCCTTTTGGTTCCTTAGCTTTGGATCCATTAAGTCATATATGCATGTTGCTTTGTCTTGTTTCCTGTACACCGTCCGTGACAGAAAGATTATCAAAATTAGGGTTATTCATGACTCAGGGGAGATCTAATAATTATGTATAAATATATCAGGGGTCAGTACAGAGATGTCTCCCATCATCTATGTATCCCCAGAACTGTGACTGTGACGAGGGGATATCCTCTGCGTCTGGAGGAAAGAAGGTTTGTGCACAAACATAGAAGAGGATTCTTTACAGTAAGAGCAGTGAGACTATGGAGCTCTCTGCCCGAGGAGGTGGTGATGGTGAGTTCACTAAAAGAGTTCAAGAGGGGTCTAGATGTATTTCTGGAGTGTAACAATATTATAGACTATAGCTACTAGAGAGGGGTCATTGATCCAGGGAATTATTCCAGGGGCGTAACTAGAAGTGACTGGGCCCACCAGCGCGCTTCACACCTCCCTCCTCCTGTGTAAACCGCACTACTTTGGCACAGACAAGGGCCGGGGTTACAGGCCAGGGCCAGGGCCAGGGGGGCGCAGATAAGGGCCAGGGGCTGCACTGAAAGGGCCAGGGAGATGCACACAGAGGCCAGGGGCGCAGACAAAGGCAGGGGGGCACAGATAAGGGCCAGGGCCCAGGGGTACAGACAGTGGCCAGGGAGGCACAGACAGTGGCTAGAAATGTATGGGCCCCAGCCAGAGCAAATTTATGAATGCCCAGAGCATCGTCCCCACAACCCCTCCCTCAGCAGCGGCTTGTAAGACGCCTACACTCACCACACAACGTCGGACGTCCCACTCACTCAGTAGGTATGCCCCTTAGTGCCCCCAAACAGTAGTTATGCTCCATTATTTCCCCTTCACAGTAGTTATGCTCCCTTATTGCCCCCACACAGTAAAATCTTATTATTCCCCATTAGTGTCCACACTCCACATACTAGTTATGCCCCTTTATTGCCCCACAGAGTAGACATTTTCCATTAGTACCTCACAAAGTAGTTACTAGCTACCAGTACCACACTCTGCGCTGGGCTGGGCGCTGGACCTGCATCTTCTCTACTGCTGCTGCCTGCAGCGCAGCTCCTCCTGTCCTCCTGGCTGTTTTGTCCCGCCTCCTGTCACGTACTGCTGCCACCTGCCGCTCCCTGCTCTGAATAATCAGTATGTGGGCGGGCTTAATACAGCCTGTGCGCTGCGCAGACTTCAGGAGACAGTAAGATTAGATAACTTTAGCGAGGATTGGACAGGGGGGGTGGGGGGGGGGGGCTGCTGCTGCGCCTGCTGTGAAGGGGCCCTGAACATTAAGACAAGAATCGATCATGATTAACTATTTAACTAACTTGAAAATAAACTGTCACACGCGCTGGCGGGCCCCGAAGCATCTGCTTCCCCGCTAGTTACGCCACTGAATTTTTCTGATTGCCTGATTGGAGTTGGGAAGGAATTTTTTTTCCCCTTAAGTGGGGAAAATTGGTTTCTACCTCACAGTGTTTTTTTTTTTTTTTGCCTTCTTTTGGATCAACTTGCAGGATAACAGGCCGAACTGGATGGACAAATGTCTTTTTTCAGCCTCTAAACTATGTTTATTACGTATCGAAGCGGTAGAAATATTAAGGACAGACTGGTTCACAGTTTCCATACTCCGGCTGTGCAGCCTCCCTTCTCCTTCAGGGACCAACTGTTGGGTACCTATAGATTTGGGGGTGCATCGCGTGCGGCTCAATCAAGAAGGGTTGCACATTTTCGAGCACCACTACTGGATACATCCATTATATCAGATCTTTTATAAATTGTAAATCCACAGGTCTAATACATCTAATGACATGTGTATGTGGATTACAGTATGTGGGCAAAACGGTGAGAGAGTTCCGCAGACGCATCGGGGAACACCTCAATGATACTCCGGTGGCAAGACATGTGACGGAATAGCATGCAAGTGACCCTAGGGTTGTTCAATTACAGGGCATTGAATTAATTCGACCCTCAACTAGAGGGGGTGATTATGATCGGTGCGTACTACAAAAAGAGGCGAGACGGACCTTTCAGCTTAACACTGTACAACCAAAAGGTCTCAATGAACACATATCCTGTACTTGTTTTCTATAGGTCATTTTGGGGTACCCATGTGTCTTCAGCCCTGGTCTGGTGTTAATTGATTAACTGACGGACTTTATGAAGGAACATAATAGGGCATACCCAATTGTATTCTTGCTCCGATTAGTACGATATCTTCTCTGTTGCTGATTTTACTATTGCAACCATGGTTATTGCCGCCCCCTCATTTAAATACATTATTTGGGTTGATACTGCTGATGTGGAACTGCACTTATTATATACCATACTTGTATTATTGTTCATATACAATGGCATATCATTACCGTCTATTAGTGGGGGTATATTTGTACATACTTGTCTTTTTATTATATATATATGCGATTATGTACACTTGTCCTTTTTGATTGTGTGCATTCTATTACACATTTATGAATTTACCTCTGTAGGCGTTTTTCTGCGAGCAGTATAATGAGCATTGAATCCCTCTCCCACAATGTATTTTATTACTCAATGCCATTAGATATATCCACCTTATGATCCCTGCTTTACCTAAAGGGGACATTTGGTCCCTCTGCATTTCTCCCTCCTGCTTGTAGTACAGGGTTCGTAGCGCGGCGCTTTATATATTCAGCGCTGATTCCGGCACAGACCCGAGTAACTGGGAGGACAGACTTGCGTCTGACGTAAGGGTGCGTGGAGCCATTTAAATAGACAGCTTTTTCGGCGGCCGCTTCATGGCCATCATAGCACCGGAACGCTGCCCCTATGTGAGAGGGGTTGTGTGCCTTTACTGCTACTATATTCTAAACCACTGCTCATAACACTCTTCTGTCTGTTGGACTCCTGAGGAGGCATCTAATGATGCAGAAACGCGTCAAGGCCCTGTTACTTCATAGAAGAGCTATTTAGTTAGAGAAGGTCAAACAAGTTTTACTTAGCAAGCAGTATGTTTTCTGTTTGGACCGTTTGGATCATGTCCCAACTGCATACATAGCAGTGACTGTGTGGGATTAGCCTGTGCCCTTTCCATTAATTAGAGAAGAGTGGACACTTGCTTATTTAGCAACTACGATTCATTGAAGATTTATTTTTATTCTGCAAGTGACTTTGGACCGTGGATTTGATCTTTTACTGTCACCTGTCCATTGCCACTTGCGTCTATTATTGCACCAGTGTTCCAATGTTGGAATAGGGATTGGTTCAGAGTGGGGAAGCTGCTCTCAACCCCTGAATCATTGAGTGTAGGTCCCTATATCCATTGATTTCAAAGAGTTATACCTGGTGCAACAGTTTTTTTTCTCTTTTAAACAACCCCCTTCACAAAATGGTTTTCCACTATTTTGATATTGATGGCCTATTCCTCTATCCTCATCATATTGCCATTGGTCCGACTCTGTGCTCTCCACTGATCAGATGTTCTGCAGTAGATGTCTAGTTGTGTAAAAGATTTAGCTTGTTTCATCTTAGCAGCTGCTCCCACTGAAGTGATTGGTCACCGCCTCTGACCACAGCACAATGGATGGAGCTGTGGAGTTCTGGTGCCAGACCTACTGTAGACCATCTGATTGGCAGCAGTGCTGTAGTACCCTAAAGCAAGGGTTATTTGAAGTCTGAACATTTTTGGACATTTATACCAGCCTGCCCTATGAAAAGTCATCAACTCATTACTCTATTTCAGTTTAAAGGATTAACCTGCATTGATTTATACTGTTTAATACTGCATAACTGTATTTCATATGCATGTTGTCATATATACCCTGTTCATTTGAACAGCACTGTGGAAAGGGTTAATGAAGACAGAGACTTTTGAGACTTTGAATGAGAAGCTGATAATTTTCCACAGCTACCATAGGGTTGCAAAAGAGCATGTTTTATAGGAAAAAAGCCAGACGTTGTTTACTACCAAATTCAGACAGACTGACCTTTTGAATGTCTGGTTTAGCTATGTTACTATGTCTGAAAACCTGTTTTTGTCTGGAAAAACTGCTGTGTTATTGCCTTTGAGTATCGTTGAGGCTCTAATGCAAGTCTATTAGAGATGGAAGTTGTTACTGTGTATTTGTTATGGTGAGTTTCTCAACTCCACCCTCCCACTAGAAGGTTCTAGTTAGTTTAGAAATGGTATATAAGGACAGAAATTTTGGGGGGAGGGGGGGAGAGGGACGTGACCAATGGTATGTCCGGACTATTGTTTTAGTTCAAAGATGACAATAAATGTTATCATCCACGCCAGTCCAAATGGGGTAGATAGTCTAAATAGAGTT
Source organism: Bufo gargarizans (assembly GCF_014858855.1). NCBI lineage: Eukaryota > Metazoa > Chordata > Amphibia > Anura > Bufonidae > Bufo > Bufo gargarizans. The sequence goes on from NC_058085.1 coordinate 11,568,787, forward strand.
AGATGTAAGCCCACGGTTCTATGAGTGTGTAAGCATACAGGGTTTTACGTGGACTAGATCTAGTATAACTTATTTACTGCTCATCAGGTGTTTCCTGACAACCATGGCACCAAATTATTTCATATTTATGATGGGATCTAAGTTCCCAGTGGGATAATTCTTCCAACCTAGCCACTTCCTTAACCTTTATCTGCCAATGTGCTTGTGAGGGTATTGTGTCTGCTTTCCAGTTCTTCGCAATGAGTAATCTCGCTGCTGTGAGCAAAATCCTAGTCAATGTTTTTATGTTAGCTGAAAGTTCTTCTGGTAGAAGAGAAAGTAATGCTATCCTAAGATGTTGTTGCAATTGTTTATCAGTTAGTCTAAATATAGTTTTGATTTTTGCAAATATTGCGTTCCAAAAATCAGTTTAGGGCAAGACCACCAGATGTGGATGAAGTTACCAACCTGGTTTTGACACCTCCATCATTTGTCTGATGTTGTCCCATACATTTTCCTTAATTTATCAGGTGTTAGGTACCATCTAGTGAGGACTTTATATGCATTTTCTTGTATTGTGACACATCTAGATGTTATTTTTGGGGCAGTTAACATAGTTTTGATGTCTTTGTCAGTACAGGTAATCTTCAGGTCTCTTTCCCATTCCCTAATGTAGTAGAGGGAAGGAGGTATTTCTAACTCAAATAGGTTGTGGTTTATCTTTGATAGGATTTTTGTAGGGTATTTGTCCTGGGACACTAGCTTCTCAAACCAGGTGAGGTTGTCTATATTTTCCCTTGTTGCTATGCTTTCCTTTGCTATATTTTTAATATACTCATATTGTAGCGTATTTAAATTGGGTAAATGTAGATTGGCCTGAATGTCTGCTAAGTTGTAGAAAGACCCATTATGATCCAGTAAAGCTTATATCCCTGCGTTGCTCTTTTTTAGTTGGGAAGGCAGGGTTTAAAGCAGTCTTTTATCTGCATCAGAGGGGATGGGAATTTTGAACAGAGGTTCCTAATGTCCCTAATTCTCCGTAACCCAATAGTGGTGCTTACGATAGAGAGGTCTACTTTAACCGGCTCAAGCTTCTCCGGGTCTGAGAAAACCAAATGTCTCAGTGGAGTTTGTAGTATTTCTTCTATTATAATACACTGTTTATGTGGTGGCCTCCTAATCCAATCTATTATTCTTGCTAGTTGAACTTCTTTATATAATCTCGATATGGAGGGGATTCCAATCCCTCCACGGGAAAAGGGCAGTTGCAGTATTTTAAATGCAATCCTAGGTTTTATATTGCCCCAAATACACTTGGAGCATAACTTACAGAATTATGTGAAAAAACTGTTGGGAAGCTTGATTGGAAGTATTTGAAGGAGATAAGTAATTTGGGGGATAATTAAGGAGTTAAAGATATTCTTACGTCCCAGCCACAAATTAAAGGTCGGCGACCAGGAGTTTAATAGATGTGGTATTTATTTTAGTAATGGTTGGTAGTTTAACTCAAATAAGCGTTTAGGGTTGGGGGTGATATCATAAAGAATTTTATAAAGTCAGCGTCCCATTTGAAGAGGTAATTTTCTTTTAAGTCTTTCACAACACGGCTGGGTTGATTTTGTAATTGGATATGTATCCAAAAGCGTGAAAAATGTGTTAGACTGGGAAACGCTTGTTTGGGGTTGGAAATTAGGAGAGAGATCGTCTGCATATGCGGCTTCTCTTATTTCTATTTTTTTACATATTAGTCCACATATCACTAATGAATGCCTGATCTGTTGAAGCAGGGGTTCTATAGTTAATATAAATAAAATAGGTGACAGGGGGCAACCCTGTCTGGTCCCATTGTTGATATTGACAGCTGGATTATAGGGTATCATTAATTTTTATGTAAGCTTTGGGTGCTGCATACATAGAGAAGATTGAATTAATGAAGGGTTGGTGAAATCCAAATCTTGCTAAGGTCAAGCGAATAAATGACCAAGCAACCCTATCGAAGGCCTTTTTGGCGTCCATGTTTAAAATAACTAAGGACCTGTTTTTCTTCTTTGTGAGGGTAATAGCATTTAATATTTTGTATGCGTTATCCTTCCTCTCCCGACCTGGGACAAAGCTGCACTAATCTGAATGGACTATGTCCCTTAGAAGAGGTTTTATTCTGGAGGCTATAATTTTTGCAAAGAGTTTAAGGTCTAGATTAAGCAAATAGATGGGGAGATAATTAGAGCATAAATTGGGGTCTTTATGTGCTTTATGTATCAACGTTATATGTGCACTTAGGGTCTGTGGTAGAAAATAATTTATACCTTTGAAAATATAAGGTGATAATGTTTCTTTGAAAGTTTTATAGTAGAGGAGTGGGAGGCCATCTATAGTCCCTAGGGTGCTGCATAGAATCGCTGTTTTACCCGTGGAGGAATCCAAGTTGGAGTTAAATGAGTTATTGAGATCTCCTGCAACTACAGTGATGCCTTCCCTAAAACCTTCTAACATTGGCATTACTTCGGCAAACCAAGTCTTTTGGGCTGAATTAGGGGCGTAAAAGTTAGCGAAAGTATAAGTTTGAGAGTCTATAATCCCCTTTAGGAGTAAGTATCTACCCTCTATCTTTTTTAAATCCCTTTAGCGAGAAAGGAGTATGTTTATGTACCCCTATACTGACCCCTAGTCTGTTAGAGTAATCTGAGGTACTATGGTACCACAAATTGTAAGAGGAGCGGGATAAATTGGGGCCTTTGTCATGTTTGAAGTGTGTTTCTTGAAGAAACACAATTTGGGCTTTATCTTTATTAAATTGTCTCATGACCTGATTGCGTTCAGCTGGGGATTTCAGCCCTCTAACGTTGTAAGTTACTATTCTCAGATCTGCCATATTGGGAATAAGTGTGTATGAAAGTTGGACTGCTGTTGTACATACCCATTGTAGGATGTGCATCGGTTGGGTGGACTAGTGTGTTGATGGCAGCATACCGGGGTGAAAAGGGTGAGGAAAGGGTTACATATAACTGTAAAAATTAAAAGATACACGTCAAAGAACAATAGAACAAACTTCCTCCAGTGGGGGGGGAAACAAAATAGAGAATTTCCAACTCCAGGGGGAACCAAACATGGTTCTTTCACCTCCAACTTAATATGGGGTGAAGGAGGAGGAATGAAGTTACAAATATATAAAACAAAACAAACATAAAATATAGTCTAGTGAAACCATGCGAGGGAAGAGCTCGGATGTTACCTTTACCAAACTAGTTGACCCTCTGTGAGGGCGGCATATACTAAGCACTTTGTGTTGCTCGAATTGCTCAGCTGCGCGCCAACACACCCTAGTCTAGATGTCTATTACATGTCAAAACCACTGCGATTGCAGCAAGATCTCTTACAGAACGGTGTAAGTGTGAGCTCCAGTAAACAAGTCAGCAACTGTGAAACATCACATTAGCCATAATCAGCTACTCTGGGGTGGGGGAAAGCATAAGAAAATGAATCACAACAGAGTATCCTTCATTCTCCTTCTGTGATGATGCGACGTGGAGTCAGCTTCCCTTGCTTTTTCTTTTGCTTCTGTGCTTTTCCGTAGTTGACACGGGGTGGGATGTGTTATTTCTTGAGGTATGCAAATGTCATTAGTAGAGGACCAGTCTGGTATGTCTAGATCTTCTATTTCTAAGGCTGCTGTGTCGTCTTGAAGTTCTCTGGGTGTTTTGATGATTATTTTCTTATCCCTCCAGGAGATCATTAGCCCAAAAGGGAAGAGCCATCTAAAGGCAATGTGTTTGTGCCTTAGGTGATCAGTAAATGGTTTGAGAATGCGAACAGAATCTTTGATCCCTCATAAGTGGTGTTTGTACTTTCTCTGGCCTTTTTCATTATTAACTCTTTTTGAGTGTAATTTAGGAACCTGCAGATGATGTCCCTAGGTGAGTTTGATGGCTTTGGTTTGGGACGTGAGCAGGTTCAATTATTATGGATTCAGTGTTTTACTCACCCAGAACAGCTTCACATATTTGTGTAATAGCTTTATGTATAGCATCCTGGGCAACTGATTCCGGAATGCCCCTAAAGCGTATGTTGTTTCTTCTTCCCCTATTGTCTTGGTCTTCTAGATAGTCATACAACTAGTTGAGGTGTTGCTGATAAGTTGATAGGGTGTTTGTGTTCTTTTTGGTATAATCTATTATGGCAGTGTTGCTTCCAGGTTATCTACACATTGGCAAATTTGCACAGAGCAGCAGGAACAGTGTGAGGTCCTATTCACCCTGATGGAGATCTATTAAGGTGAATAGGACAAGGGAAAAAAAGATCCCAGGTTCTGGCCCCTAAGGGGGAAATAGTTATTAAATAAAAAGTGTAAAAAATAAATAAATAAAAAAAGTTAAAAAACCCACCAAAAGGTATAAATCATCCCCTTTCCCAATTTTACATATAAAATATATAAACAATAAAATAAACATACATATTGCCACGTAAAAAAAGTCCAAACTATTAAAATATATATTTTTAAAAATCTATGCGGTGAACGCAGCAACAGAAAAAAAATAATAAAACTGCACAATTCGCCATTTTTTTAAAATGCGGAATGCACATGGATTTTTTTGTTTATTTTTTCGCATGGTATCGAGTATCGCAATACTTTTTTATGGTATCGAAATTAAATCATAAATTTGGTATCGCAACAACTCTATGGTGCAGTATATTATGCTCAGCTCTACCACCTCTTAGGTAAAGAACTTCTTATTGTGATGGAGAGAGAGAGACTTATTTCTACCACTGGTGAGTTGCTGCGGTAGGGTTAATGGGTCTATAATGATAATCTGGGGGTCTCTGACTTTTAAGGTCTGGGGTGAGGTATGTATAGTTGCCTCGGATTGTAATAGCAGCTAGTGGCTAGCTTTAAAGGTGAGGGGTTTTGGTGGGGTAAAACCCCTACTTGCCCTTGTTGCTGATTCTGCAGAATTGGCAGTACGACAGGAGTCCTGCTTCATTCTATCATCGGGCTCAGTTCTCAAGATGGCGCTTCCACACAGTGCTGGGGGGATGTCTTGACATGCGGTGGTGAGTAATCTTTTTCCTCTGGGCTATCCACTTGTCCGTTCACATCCCCCTGTTGTTAATGGTCCAAAGGAATAATAGGGCAAAGTTTCATGAAGGGACCGCAAGTATTCTTTAGAAGCACTTCGGTGGCGGGGAGTGCTCGGCAGGTTGGGGATCCACCGGCCAAATAGGCCGCAGATGTTTTTCGGCTCCCAGACGTCCCTGAGCACCTGGAGTTGGCTCTTTTTCTTCCCGCCGTTGAGGGTCACCTGGATCTGAATCATAGGAAGGAGGGTTCTGGTCGAAACCGGTTAGAAGGATTAGGCTACTTTCACACTAGCGTTCGGGCGGATCCGTTCTGAACGGATCCGCTCATAATAATGCAGACGGAGGCTCCGTTCAGAACGGATCCGTCTGCATTAAAATGGAAAAAAAAAAGCTAAGTGTGAAAATAGCCTCGGACGGATCCGTCCAGACTTTCAATGTAAAGTCAATGGGGGACGGATCCGCTTGAAGATTGAGCCACATTGTGGCATCTTCAAGCGGATCCGTCCCCATTGACTTACATTGTAAGTCTGGACGGATCCGCACGGATCCGCACGCCTCCGCACGGCCAGGCGGACACCCGAACGCTGCAAGTCCGCCTGTCCGTGCGGAGGCGAGCGGAGCGGAGGCTGAACGCCGCCAGACTGATGCAGTCTGAGCGGATCCGCTCCATTCAGACTACATCAGGGCTGGACGGCTGCGTTCGGGTCCGCTCGTGAGCCCCTTCAAACGGAGCTCACGAGCGGACCGACGAACGCTAGTGTGAAAGTAGCCAAAGGATTACACTCAACTGGACAGTGCTGTGCTGAGCTGCGTCTTCCCTGATATTAGTATGTTTTTCAGAAATGTATTTTCTTTTTAATTCAAACTCAAGCTCCTTATTCTTTAAATATGCAGATTGACACCAAAATAAATGGTTAAAATTGGTTCCCCGTTTTGGTCATATTGATAGTTTTTATGTTTCATGTAAAAAGAGAAACTATGCAGTCATTTATTTCTATTTTATTCTCAATAGTATTTTATTATATATTTTGATACTTTAAAATATATTTTGGCCTATGGGACAGTTACACATCTGGGGAATCCAAATGTGACAAGTGATGCTTCTGCACCATAACGGCCCTGCCTGGCAAGGTAGAAACCACAATGTGCAAAAAATAAGCAATCACCAACAGAATAAGGACAGTGTCCGAAACTATCCATAAAAACATTAAAGGATCACTACCCCCCCCCCCCCCCCTCAATCCGAGGTATTATCATTGTATTGTCAGGTGTAAAACATCAGATTAAAAACCCAAACAATACTGTAACTGCGCCGATGGAACAGACTGAATTTTAGAGATCCTCCAAGAAAAACATATCATATCCGTATCACCATACAATAATAGAAATGAAAATAGTCATAGGAAACAAAATGATCAAAAATCGATATATCCAATAAAAATATTTTATATCAAGTCTTCAATTATAAAACTTAACAATACAGAGCTGGTGGGACATACAAAGAAGAAAATAACCAAGGATTCACCCACTAGTAAATTCATGTGAGATGAGTGAACCACATGACAAATACAGGGGTGGCGGGGACCTCACTTTATCTTCAGGCACATTTTGGTCAGGGTGTACAGATTAAGATGGTATATCTTTATGAGGGCGAGCAATGGCTTCTATGTAATGAGGCAATCCTCACCTAGGTCACTTGTTGGGAGAATTTGCACATTACTGATGAAACCCAGTAAGAGCCGACGGTTTCTTGACAAGCTCATATTTGACGTTTTTAATTTTACAAATACTTATAACAGGTAGGTAGAATAGACCGGGGCTGGAATAGGTTGATAGTTATCTTTTTATATCAGGTCCTATAGGTTTATTTTTTGTTTCCTCTCACCAAACATTTTTGTTTAGAGGGGATATATATATATATATATATATATATTACAAACCGGATTCCAAAAAAGTTGGGACACTAAACAAATTGTGAATAAAAACTGAATGCAATGATGTGGAGATGGCAAATGACAATATTTTATTTGTAATAGAACGTAGATGACAGATCAAACGTTTAATCCGACTAAATGTATCATTTTAAAGGAAAAATACGTTGATTCAAATTTTCACGGTGTCAACAAATCCCCAAAAAGTTGGGACAAGTAGCAATAAGAGGCTGGAAAAAGTAAATTTGAGCATAATGAAGAGCTGGAAGACCAATTAACACTAATTAGGTCAATTGGCAACATGATTGGGTATAAAAAGAGCTTCTCAGAGTGGCAGTGTCTCTCAGAAGCCAAGATGGGTAGAGGATCACCAATTTCCACAATGTTGCGCAGAAAGATAGTGGAGCAATATCAGAAAGGTGTTACCCAGCGAAAAATTGCAAAGACTTTGCATCTATCATCATCAACTGTGCATAACATCATCCGAAGATTCAGAGAATCTGGAACAATCTCTGTGCGTAAGGGTCAAGGCCGTAAAACCATACTGGATGCCCGTGATCTCCGGGTCTTTAAGGCTGGGTTCAGACCTGAGCGTTTTTGATCCGAGCGTTTTATGCGCGACAAAACGCGCGTTTTTGTCCATAGTCAACGCGCGTAGAACGGATTGTAGTGGATTGTTTGCGACCATGGAATACTCCCGAAAGGCGACCAATTGCGGCAATTGTGTCAGCAATCCTCTTCCGACGTTTGAGAGAGAGCAGGCGACGCTTCTGGGTCCATCCTGTCATTGCCAACCGACAGGAAAGGGGACAGTTCTGGGCACTGTACGAGACTCTCCGGGCCCATGAAGACAACATTTCATACACGCGGATGTCCATCACCAGGTTTGTACAAATACAATAGTTCTAGGAGTGGGGTTCCAATTGTGAAGGTACCAGTTGTATTTTTTTTGGTATTGTTAACCCTCACCATTTTCGTTTGCAACAGCTTTGATGAGCTCCTGGGGTTGTTGGGCACCCATTTACAACGTCAGGACACATTCATGCGGGACAGTATACCACCAGCGGAAAGACTGATCATTACTTTGCGGTAAGTAGACTGTAATTGTGGCCTAATAAAGCATTTGCATTGTGTGTTGACTGGATATTAGTGTGGCCTTTGTTAGTTTCTACTGGTGGTTGTGATGTTTCAAGTGTTTTTGAGAGGGGTATTGTATGTGTATGCTTTTTACATTTGGCATATAGATACCATACATAGTTGACCCACATTTTTCCATACCAAACACTCTCTTCGAAATAAGAGTCCCAAAAAGTTTGCAAATGTTTTTATATTTTGGAAAAGTAATAACATCTTACAGTTCCTCCAAAAATGCGCAAACTGGGTTTAACACAATCAACATAAGTTTTGTAATTGTTAACTTAAAATTATTCGGTAATTTTCCGATATTAACAATGAAGGAAGAACACCCCTGATGCACCAAATTAAGTATGCTACTTCTCAAAGGTTTTGGTATTGTGGCTCGTTATCCCACATGGCCTCTCTCATTCCGCCTGATTGCTGGGCAGGTTGCATTTGAGTGGTGGTGGAGGTGTTGGTGCCCATGCTAGTGGAGGGATGATTGTGTGTGCCATGTGTCGTGAGGGTGTGGTATGTTAGTTTGTGGGTATGTTGTGATGTGTATGTGTGAGTGGGTGGTGGATGCTGTGGTGGATAGTGTGGTGGATGTTGTTGTGGTGCGGTGAGACCGAGGGGATATGATAGAAACTTTTAAATACATAAAGGGAATCAACTCGGTAAAGGAAGAGAGCATATTTAAAAGAAGAAAAACTACCACAAGAGGACACAGTTTTAAATTAGAGGGGCAAAGGTTTAAAAGTAATATAAGGAAGTATTACTTTACTGAGAGAGTAGTGGATGCATGGAATAGCCTTCCTGCAGAAGTGGTAGCGGCAAATACAGTGAAGGAGTTTAAGCATGCATGGGATAGGCATAAGGCTATCCTTCATATAAGATAGGGCCAGGGACTATTCATAGGATTCAGATATATTGGGCAGACTAGATGGGCCAAATGGTTCTTATCTGCCGACACATTCTATGTTTCTATGCATTGTTGGGCTGTGTGATGTCATAATGTGTAATGTAGCTGTCTAGAGTCCTTGTTAAGGCATCCCTCGCTTCAGTTATGCGACTTCGGTGCACTAGCAGCATTTTTTCCTCCAAACTCAGTAAGAAAAGTGCATCACTAGTGAGTTTGGGTGCTGGATGGGCAAGTGCATCCAGGCATGCAATTAGCCGGTCCTCCTGGCGATCAGTTCTTTTCCGTTTAGAACGGTGAGTCCGAATGTTTTCGGGTTCCACGACAGGTGGGGCAGGCTGTGAGGGTGTTTGGAATGTAGGGGTGGGATCGGGTGGAGTAGGACTTAGTGGCCCCGTAGACGCACCGGCCTCACTGTCCCTGGTGACCTCCTCCTCTTCCTCCTCCTGCTGTTGTCTTTTCGACCAGCTACTATCGGTGCTGTGAACATGAACATGAAAATATACATAAGTATGTGCAAGATATGAAAGTGAATGCATGTCATACCACACCCTCTTCTCCATGTGTATGCCCTGGACTCAACTACGCATTTCAGTGCATGGGATTAGAAAGGCCATTTCCTCCGCATGGACATAGCTGGACCGTGCACTTGGCGAAGCTCTGCTCCTTCTCTTTGCGTCGATGACGAATAAAGGCATCTTTGAGGCTCTTCCACTTGCTTTTTAGGAAGTTTACTATAACAAAAATAAAATAACATCCATTAATTGTTGTTTTCGTTTTTCACACCTTTTTTTCAGCTATTTAGCTACAGGCCAATCGTTGACCAGTCTGCACTACACCTTCCAGATCGGGAAATCCACAGTCAGTGTGATTGTGAGGGAAACCTGCAGCGCCATTTGGCAGGTCCTTCATGCTGTTGTGATGGGCCAACCAAATAAATACCTGCAATTTCCCAAACTGTGTCGGAGCAATTGATGGAAAACACATCCGCGTTCTGAAGCCAATGAGGAGTGGCAGTCAGTTTTTTTAATTATAAAAAATACTTTTCGTTTGTTCTTTTTGCGGTATGTGATGCTAACTATTGTTTCCGTTACATCGATGTGGGGTCCTATGGCAGCAGCTCTGACTCTGCTGTTTTTGGGCATTCTGACTTTGGGCAAATGCTCAGTAGAAATGCCCTTGACCTTCCCGGAAACACCACACTGCCTGGCACCACTTTTCCTTCTATGCCTTTTGTTTTTATTGGTGACGAGGCATTTGGTCTAGGTGAGCACCTTATGAGGCCATACTCTACCCGTAATTTATCCATTGCGCGGCATATTTTTAACTATCGCCTGACAAGAGCACGCAGGGTGGTGGAATGCGCCTTTGGCATCTTAGCCAACAAATGGCGAGTTCTGCATTCTCCCATAAATCTGAAATTGGAGACTGCCATCTCGGTTGTGAAGGCAGCATGTGCTCTTCACAATTTTGTCCGTGAAAGGGATGGCTTCAATTTTGAAGATTCGTTGAGCCATTCCATGGAGAGGCAGAATCGCAGCGGTGTGCGTGGGACCACACATGGTGCCGCCATTCGAGACCACTTTGCGGCTTATTTTATGACACCACAGGGGGAGTTACCGTGGCAAATGCAAGCCATATAATTTAATATTATTTAGTGTTTTGCAGCTGCAAAAATTGTTTCTTTATCTTGTAATATTCCATTTTCTTTGTTTATTGTAATGGGTGAATTAAAAGATTTGAAGAGTGAATTTGTGCAATGCCGTTTTTTCACCTATATCGTGCCCCTTGTAGAAGCCCCAATAGTGCCCACCAATACTCGTCCTTTAACAAGGGAAAACAATGTTGGCAGAATTACGGATCCCATTTTTGTGCCCAATACTCGTCCATTAAAACAAGGGAAAACAATGTTGCCAGAATTACAGATCCTATTTATGTGCCCAATACTGGTACTATATAGACATACAATTACCTATCATGTGCCAGTGCTGCAATAGCCCACAAGCACAATAATGTTTCAACATAGACAATATCCATATCAACTTTATAACCCAAATCCGCACCACAAATGTAGGCCAACATTTGAATTTAAAATACATTGCCAGATTGGAACAAGTGCAAATTGAGCATACTGGCCGACTACATTGTGCAAGAATGTGGGTGATGCGGAACCATTGACTGACCATATACTAGAACAGGGATGGTGAAGCTGCGGCCCTCCAGCTGTAGCAAAACTCCATGCATGCTTAAACAGGCTACAGCAAGTAAAATGCAGCACAGCATATTGGGAGTTGTAGTTGGCCAACAGCTGGAGGGCCGCAGGTAGAGGTGGGCTGGACTATTACATAGAGATTTTACACCAGTGCACACAAGGAGTTTTTTTTTTTTTTTCACCTTTGCCTTCTTTCACAGTTTTTGAGAATGTCTTCCACTGTGGCCAGATGCTTGCTCCAATATCCTCCCATGCCTGCTTCTCCTGTTCTTGTACTTGGCATCTTGGATGTCATACAGGCAGCGTTTTGCCTGCACAAGCCTGATCAGTGTCTCACTATCACAGCCTGCTTCCTCCATCTTGGTCAGGCTAGACACTTGCCGATCACTAGGGTGTGGCCTTTTATGACTGTTGCTACGTGCCAAACGCGCGTTCGAACGTGCGTTTTTATGGTCAAAAACGCGCGAAATAACATATTTGCGCGTTCCTATGCAATCAAACGCGCAGAAAAACGCTCAAGTGTGAACCAGGGCAATAGGGAAGCATTGGTTTTCATATGTTGAGTGTTTTACAGCGCATTTGAACGACACCGCACCACAAACAGGAATGCTGCTGTAAAGGAAATCACAGAATGGGCTCAGGAATACTTCCAGAAACCATTGTCAGTGAACACAATCCACCGTGCCATCCGCCGTTGCCAGCTGAAACTCTACAGTGCAAAGAAGAAGCCATTTCTAAGCAAGATCCACAAGCTCAGGCGTTTTCACTGGGCCAGGGATCATTTAAAATGGAGTGTGGCAAAATGGAAGACTGTTCTGTGGTCAGACGAGTCACGATTCGAAGTTCTTTTTGGAAATGGGCAGCTTGCATGTCTGGAAAGGCACCATCAATGCAGAAAAATATATTCAGGTTCTAGAACAACATATGCTCCCATCCAGACGTCATTTCTTTCAGGGAAGACCCTGCATTTTTCAACAAGATAATGCCAGACCACATTCTGCATCAAATCACAACATCATGGCTGCGTAGGAGAAGGATCCGGGTACTGAAATGGCCAGTCTGCAGTCCAGATCTTTCACCTATAGAGAACATTTGGCGCATCATAAAGAGGAAGGTGCAACAAAGAATGCCCAAGACGATTGAACAGTTAGAGGCCTGAATTAGACAAAAATGGGAGAGCATTCCTATTTCTAAACTTGAGAAACTGGTCTCCTTGGTCCCCAGACAGCTGTTCAGTGTTGTAAGAAGAAGGGGAGATGCCACACAGTGGTGAAAATGGCCTTGTCCCAACTTTTTGGGGATTTGTTGACACCATGAAGTTCTGATTCAACATATTTTTCCCTTAAAATGGTACATTTTCTCAGTTTAAACTTTTGTTCCGTGATTTATGTTCTATTCTGAATAAAATATTAGAAGTTGGCACCTCCACATCATTGCATTCAGTTTTTATTCACGATTTGTATAGTGTCCCAACTTTTTTGGAATCCAGTTTATATAAACTTTCACTTTTAACTGGATCTGTCCTTAGATGACAGGTATTCATTCAATACAGGAGACAATACGTGTTTGGGGAGCTCTCACAGTGGTCCCAATCATCACTCCAAGCCCTCAGCCACCTCTGGTAACTCAAAGCAAGGTTCTGTTTTATCTCCCTGTAAAAAGGAGTATCTGACGGATAAAACAGTTAGCGACACGGACTACCATAAAAACACATAAGGGTGGCCACTAATGGGCTAAGCATGGAGATAGCTTCTCTATGTGAGTTTTTTTTATGTGAAACAAGATTTGATTTATGCTTAAAACATTTCCCACATTCTAAGCATGAAAATGTCTTCTCCCCTGTGTGAATTCTCTGATGTGCAATAAGAGCCGATTGCTGCGTAAAACATTTCCTACATTCTGAGCATGAAAATGGCTTCTCCCCTGTGTGAGTTCTCTGATGTATAATATGTGATTTACTGTTAAAAAATTTACCACATTCTTAACATGGATATGGACTCTCTCCTATGTGACTTCTCTGATGTGTATCAAGACCTTGTTTATACTTAAAATATTTCCCACATTCTGAGCATGAAAATGGCTTCTCCCCTGTGTGAATCCTTTGATGTGTAACAAGACCTGATTTATCCTTAAAACATTTCCCACATTCTGAACATGTATATGGCCTTTCTCCCGTGTGAATTCTCTGATGTTTAAGAAGACCTGGTTTATACTTAAAACATTTCCCACATTCTGAACATAAAAATGGCTTCTCCCCTGTGTGACCTCTCTGATGTATAACAAGAGCCGATTTCCTCTTAAAACATTTCCCACATTCTGAACATGGATATGGCTTCTCTCCTGTGTGAGTTCTCTGATGTATAACAAGATCTGCTTTACTATTAAAAGATTTACCACATTCTGAACATAGATATGGCCTTTCTCCCGTGTGAATTCTCTGATGTTTAACAAGACCTTGTTTATACTTAAAACATTTCCCACATTCTGAACATGAAAATGGGTTCTCCCCTGTGTGAGTTCTCTGATGTATAACAAGATTTGTTTTACTATTAAAAGATTTACCACATTCTGAACATGGATATGGCCTTTCTCCCGTGTGAATACTCTGATGTTTAACAAGACTTTGTTTATACTTAAAACATTCCCCACATTCTGAACATGGATATGGCTTCTCTCCTGTGTGAGTTCTCTGATGTACAACAAGATTTGTTTTATTATAAAAATATTTCCCACATTCTGAACATGTATATGGCCTTTCTCCCGTGTGAATTCTCTGATGTTTAAGACCTTGTTTATACTTAAAACATTTCCCACATTCTGAACATGAAAATGGCTTCTCCCCTGTGTGACCTCTCTGATGTATAACAAGAGCCGTTTTCCTCTTAAAACATTTCCCACATTCTGAACATGGATATGGCTTCTCTCCTGTGTGAGTTCTCTGATGTATAACAAGATCTGCTTTACTATTAAAAGATTTACCACATTCTGAACATGGATATGGCTTCTCTCCTGTGTGAGTTCTCTGATGTATAACAAGATCTGTTTTACTTTTAAAAGATTTACCACATTCTGAACATAGATATGGCCTTTCTCCCGTGTGAATTCTCTGATGTTTAACAAGACCTTGTTTATACTTAAAACATTTCCCACATTCTGAACATGAAAATGGGTTCTCCCCTGTGTGAGTTCTCTGATGTATAACAAGATCTGTTTTACTTTTAAAAGATTTCCCACATTCTGAACATGGATATGGCCTTTCTCCCGTGTGAATTCTCTGATGTTTAACAAGACCATGTTTATACTTAAAACAGTTCCCACATTCTGAGCATGAAAATGGCTTCTCTCCTGTGTGAATTCTCTGATGTCTCACTAATTCTGATTTATATCTAAAACATTTTCCACATTCTGAACATGAAACTGGCTTCCCTCTTACGTGAGTTTGATGTTTAACACCTTTTCTGTGACTTTTATTCTGTGTTACAGTCTGTGATGAATCAGAAGATTGGACCCGTTTAAAAGTATCAAATGTTGCATTGTTGCTGTGATTGGATGAGGGTATATTTTGGATATTGGCATGCTCTTCATATATATCTTGTATGATACCACAATCATCTACTTCAAAATCTGAAGATGCCAGATGTTTCTCCAAGTTCCTGGTACAGTCATCTGCCAAGAACAAAAGACATTTTATTATTTATGAATAATATACCAAAATATTCTATATACTGAAATATTTAAATATTCTATTTCAGTATAAAAAAAATCCACAGAAAGGTATAGCACAAAATACAAGAATTAACTGATTAAAACAGTGGTGGCCAAAAAGATCACGAATATAGTAGTAGACCAAGGGGCATAACTAGGCCAGGTTGGCCCCCACCTTAAGCAACTTCCCTGCAACCTCCACCCAGTCATTTTAAATACATATAAATAAAACATTTCCTAGCGCTGGACAAGAGGCGTTGAGTGTCCCCTTAGTTCCCCACACCATAGTTATCTCCCCTAAGAGTCCCTTTCACAGTAGAATTCCTGTTTAATGCCCTCAGGAGAATGCCCCCTTATGCCCCCACACAGTAGTTATGCCCCCTTAGTGCCCCCACACAATAGTTATGCCCCTTACAATAATGCTTCCACTTAGTGGCCTCACACAGTAATTATGCCCCCTTAGTGCCCCACACAGTAGTTATTCCCCTTACAATAATGCTTCTCCTTAGTGGCCCCACACAGTAATTATGCCCCCTTAGTGCTCCCACATAGTAGTTATGCCCCTTACAATAATGCTTCCTCTTAGTGCCTCCACACAATAGTTATGTCCCCTTCTACAGTAGTTATGCCCCCTTTGTGTCCCCTTCTACAGTAGTACTGTCCCCACACAGTAGTTATGCCCCGTTAGTGTCCCGTTAGTGTCCCCACACAGTAGTTATGTCCCTTACAATAATGCTTCCCCTTAGTACCTCCACACAACAGTTATGCCCCCTTTGTGTCCCCTTATACAATAGTTATGCCCCCTTAATGTCCCCCTGATAGTAGTAAGGCTCCTGTACTATGAAAAAAATTAATAAAGTATTACCGAGCACATCATGCTCTTCCCAGTAGCAGACGTGATGTGATGACGTCATCTCTCCTGCTGAGCTGAGGAGAGCGCACAGGCCGGGGGATTATCTCTGGTCTGTGCGCTCTCCCTCTCAGCCCAGCAGGTACAATGACATCACTGTATCACACCTGCTGCTGGGGAGAGTGCAGGCCGGGGAATGAGACCTGGGCTATAATGGATGACAGATACAGCAGCTGGACTCGGAGGGAGGAGAGTAGAATGGACAGTAGAAAGCACAGTCCTGTCACTCTCAAGTAAACAAACTGGGTGGCACACGCCATAAAATCTTCCTTTTTTTTGTGGATTAATATTAAGGGCCTGCGATTCATATATAAACACCATCCAATGATAATGAAAATTCTATCACTACAGACAAACTATTTCTTGAAATTAAGGTGTAATTCTGATGAATCAATCAGAAGAGTCAATTAGGGAATGTTAAATAATATGTGATCCAGTATTACTTGGTATTTAATGTAAAAGATTTATTATACTGTACACTGACACCATTTATACTAATACAAAAGGGCGATGGAAGGTCCCACCAGATACCAACGGCCATCTGACCAATGATTGCTCATAAAATCTGTCAGATAATCTGTTGGTGTAAATGCACCTTTAGATATTAACAGCAGATGTTGATGATTTGTTTGCCCAAATGCATTCACCATGGCAGAACATTCCTGAGACAATCATTAACCCCTTAGTGACCAGCCTGTTTTGGGCCTTACTGGCCAAGCGTTTTCCTTCTCGTTCCAAGAGCTATAACTTTTTTATTTTTCCGTCTATATAGCTTTATAATGTTTTTTTTGCAGTTTTAAATGGAGCCATTTTGGGGTAAACATAACTTTCTAATTAACTTTTATTAAATTTTTCTGGAAAAACAGCAATACTGCCACTGTGTTTTTACATTCTAAATTTCACGGTGTTTATTTTTCTGTATTGTGACGAATACCGCACCTCGCAACACAATATGCATAGAAAATATATAAAGTGGTCTGGTAAATACACATGGCATGGTACAACAGGGTTAAGCATAACAAAAGTCAGTTTACCAGGTATACGAGTCCTTTGGGTTGTGATGAGTTCTTAGCTGTAGTCACATTGCATTGCATTTTAAGGTTAGTGCTTTTCTGACATTGACCAGCAGACTGCGCCAGAGAGGCGCAGCCTGCTGGAAATTACTCAAGGCTGGTCTGAGGCCTACACGAGACCCCAGCCAGCCTTCACATACATCGGCACCCCGCGATCGCATTTACAGGGTGCCGATGGGAGACAGAGGGAGTCCACTCCCTCTCTCAGCACTTTACATGCGGCAGGCGCCACTGCCCGCGGCATGTAAAGTGTTAAACAGCCTGGATCAGCACTCCTGCCAGTCCGGGCTGTTAGAGCAGGGCCGTGGCTCTCATGTGATGGGGGACTTTTACAGCGCTTAGACTGGGCCGATGTAAAAAAAAAAGCGGCGGCCCAGCCTAAGGCCCCTTAGTGACAGCCGTAAAAAGGCATATGGGTGGTCACTAAGGGGTTAATAACCCCATTAATAGCATGTCAACGTGTGTAGTTGAATTTATTTATGCACGTGTGAGAAATAAAGATTTTGAAGAATTTTTAGGAAAATAATGTAAGCCATATATTGCATTGGTATCCTGTTCTCAGCAACTTCCTGGTAATTAGAGCCTATACTTGTCCTCTCAAAGCCAGTGTGAGCGAGTACTGTCTATTGAGACAACGGCCCATTAGTATATCAAAGGTACTGTAGTTGTCAATTATATAAAGAAGGGCTGACAACTGTCCAGTAGATGGTATTTATGTTTGTTCCTTTATACTTTCATATAAACTCATCAATAATGATAATTGTAATATCATTATTCCAACATTGCACAATATATTTTTTCTTATTTGTATAAGCAGAATCTTAGAGACTTCTCTGCATTACTTAGTGGTCACTACTCACCTGGGCGGTTATCTGTAGGAATGTCCTCTGTACTCTGCTCATCACCCCTCACATATGTCTCTGTAGGATTAATATCGTTCAGATCTTCACCCGGATTCATAAGCTGTAAAACAAATATTGTAGAAGTCAGACGGTTGGAGAAGTCGTGTGGAAGGTTTTATATGACCTGAAAAGACTACCAAAAATTACCGGACAGCAGGAGTTATCTGACCCAAATATCTGGAGGTCTCCTGTATAAATCCAATCTGATTGCTTCGTTATTCCAACCAGTTTGCAATGCAGGTTATATTCCATCCCTAACATTACATTGTATGTATATAACATTACATTGTTTGTGCACGTGTTGTCCTTGCTGGCCGCCCCATTGCTGTGAAGCCGATAAGCCACAGTTCTTTTGATCCGTGGCTTGTTTACCTCCTCGGAATGGGCATAATCATCTCCTCTGCTGCAGCCAATGACTGGATTCAGGGGTAACTTGTACACAAGAAACACATCATCACTAAAGCCAGTCATTGGCTGCAGTAAAGCAGGTGACCATGCCTGTGCCAGCAAGGGAGCAAACAACATTTACTAGAAGATTGACACACAGGAGGTGGCACACATAACCGGAGCTGATGTAGACTAGACGTATCGCATGCATCATTTAGGGAGCAGGTGTTATTTCTCCCAAACACAAAGCAGCCACAATGTTCCTGCAATTGTCTCTGACCACCTTGCCCAGTTGGAGTTAGGTGAGGAGACAGCCAGTGCGGTTGTTTGCTGCTTGATGCACTTTAGAAAGTATTTGGCTATGTGGCTACTATCACCCAGGGAGATCCTCTCTAAAACGGCATGGCAATGCTTCACATGATAGGAAGAAGGGGGAGAGGGAGCGATGTTCTGCCCTGCTTCTGTTTGGGACAGGAGGATAGCCATGGAGGAGGCCGATAAATGCCTGGTGTCGGAACAAACGTGGAGGTGTCAATAGGACCTGGCCTTTTTGCTACAGTGCTGCCTCACTGCAAAAACATTGATCTAATGGGCTGTGAAAGGCATGAACTGTTCCAGTCCGTAACCGTTGCTCCAGGTGTCCATTGTGTGCACCTTACCGCACAGCTAGAATTGCAAGGAGTGGCCTACATTCACCGCCACTTGAGAGTACAAAGCAGGGATGGCTTTTTTTGAAAAATGCCAGCTAGATGACTTCTAGTGAGGCTGAGCACATGCCATTAGCCCCCTAAAGGCAACAGAATCCACAAAGTGGTACCACAGAGACTGCACCACCAGCAACTTGTGCAAGCAGAGTTGTTTCTTGGTCACACATTCCATTATCGATGGCTGATGGTGGAACAGAATAGGAGGAGGCATAGTCTGAGCAGGAGAAGCAGTAACTGATGATGACTTGGACACAGTACTGCACGTGGATGACGCCTGGCTTCCACAAAGGAGACTGGGAGAAGGCGGAATCTCTTGTTGTGGTAGTTGGCATACACCTCTGTCACTCCCATGGTGTCACACACACCGGGGGTGCGGAAGTGACCACTGAACTCCACCCGCACCCCGGTCCCTGCCTACTTGCCTCGCAAGTCCTAGCGACAAGGGACAACTGGTCGACAAACCCTTAGCTAGGAAAGTACAGGGAAGACAAACAACACATGCAGCAGGAAGGTCAAACAAGCAGGAGTCAATAACCAAGAGAAAACTACGGTACCAGGGGATCAAGCAGAGGATCGTCAGGAGTCAAAACCAGGAGGTAACGCCAAGACCAGACGATGACGGAAATCAGAAACCAAGCAGGAATAAATAACCAGATAAGAATAACGCAGAAAGGACCTCAATAACAGGCAATCTGTAGCCATCAGATTGCCTGTTTAAATAGGGCGCTGGTGGAGTCATGTGACGTGGCCAGCGTCACATGACTCTGAGTCCTAATGCAGCCAAGCGCCGAGTGAACCGCTCGGAACTCAGCCCTGATGTGGTTACCATGGGAGCGGGTGATGCCGGATGCGCTGATGACGCGAGCGCACCCCGGCAGTCCCCGCTTCCGCACATAGCACCTCATGACACATGGCTTATTGTAATCTGACAGATCTTGCACAGGGCATTGCTTTTGTTTTCCAGCACCGTAGAGAAAAACTGCCAGACAGGAGATACTTGCACACTCCACACAGAGCTAGCTGCAGCCGAGCTTGTTTTAGGTCTGGCCCGTTTTCAGCCTGCGACCACAGTATCATCAGGATCACCAGTTCCCAAGCTGACAATACTAGAAGCAGATCTGGCCCTGGCAGGTTTTAGGAGGTTCTAACTGTATGTTGCCTTCATTCTGTATTGCTGCCACTGCCACCATCCTCTTCCTCTGATGTTACCTTCTTCTCAGCTCCCTGATCTAGCTCCCAGATCCTGTCCAACACACAATCATTGTAATAGTCCTCAACCTCCCCGCCATGAAAACTGTGATATGTCATCATGGGCTTCCTAGCCCCCTCCAGATTACCTGCTTTATACTTGCCTTGAGTTCCACTGCTGCTACCACTGCCCCTACCATCACCAGTGCAGCTACAGGTGCCACTACTCCTACCACCACAAACACAGCTATGCATGGGGTGCCCCTCCGCCCCAAATCTCCTCCTCATGGTAGTCTAAACGCTGAGCCACCCAGTCCACAATTCCACCTCTGTGTCCTCAATAACATTAGGAGTCAGGTAGAACTCTGGCCAACTACTACTACTCCTGGCAGGTACTGATACTGCTGGTACTACATACATTCTGATTCTGGGAGGACGAGGCATGGGTCTTTCGTTTTGCACTCTTCCATTTCTCAGACATTTTATTATGAGGCCTATAAATGAAAAGTCAGGGGTTTGGTACAGACAGATTATTTAACAGGACAAGCAAAATGGCAAGTGTGTTTTTATTTATTTAAAGAACGTGGTACAATTAAATGTCTCTCCACTTCTACAAAGTTTAGACTCTAAACCTTTGCTCTTCTAGTGTAATGGATAATGTAGAGATTATATCTTCAGCAGCATGATATGTTTAGGGACTGTGAGGGGTTAGCCCACTTTCGGGGGTCATTTTCACAAGTCTCTTCGCCAGACACCAAGTTTAAGGTCCATACATTGTTTTGCTGAGGTGCCAAATAAAAGCAAACATAAATAATAACAAACAAACACCTGCCCATCTGGCCTCTAACTAAACATGATATCTTCCTACCTAATCTAAAGCACCGGTCACACACAGTAATAATATGCAGCTTTCCCAGTCCAAAGAACCATTCACACACAGTCTCAAGTCCAGTACCTTTATGGGGGAGTGCGGCCCAGTAGTCTTCCCGACTCCGGCCTCGTGACCCTTGTGCCCAGCCGTCACGGCGTCCCCCAATGTTCCGGCTAGCACGTAGCTTTGTGGCCCCTCAGCCAGTCCGGCTAAGACCACTCGTGCAGAGCCTACAGCAGGACTCTGTTGCACAAAGAATCTCTCCCCTGACTGACAGTCTGGGCTTTTATCCCAGACTGATTGTGGCACCTGGTGCTGCCTCAGACCGGATGATTGACGGGGAAGAGATGGAAACTCCTGCCATATACCTCCTCTAACAGCCGTGAGGCCTGTCACTGCCTCACAGGACATACAGAAGACAAGGAGGAGTAGCTGGTGGAGAGGGAGCTCTCCGGAGGGATCTGATAAATGATGCTGTAATCTTGTAGATCACAGGATGTCAGCCACACAGGAGAGAGACAGCAAGCCTCAGACTGGAGGTCAGACTAGAGATCACATGACCAGGTGTCCATAATCAAAGGTTCAAAATGTATGGATGCATCTGAGCAGCTCGAAAATTCTTGGCGAGTTAGAATTATATGCGCTGATGAAAATAATCCTATATAGCTTTTCCAGTAATCAACTTTATCAGGGGCGTAGCTGTAAGGCAGGGGTGGGGAACCTCTGGCCTGCGGGACCATTTCATGTGGCCCCCTGCCAGTACATACTGTGAAAATGCTAATGACTACTCCCATTACGGAAGCGGTCATTAGCATGCGGGAGGCACAGGAAGGCGAGAACAGCGCATTGCTAGCTGTACTCACCTTCCCTGGTCTTCTTCCGGCCCTACGCTGTGCCCTAACACATACATTGTCAGGACGTAGAGCATGTAGATGCGCACTATGACCTGACTCTGTGCGCTGTCAGGTCACAGTACATTGTGGCGGGAAGGTAAGTGAATCTGCCAACCATCCGGAGCTGGAGAGGCAAGTTTATTTTTTTCTTTATTTTATTTTAAGGCGGGGTCTGATCTGAGGCTGATGAAGGATGGGGGGTCTGATAGGAGGGTGATTTTAGACTGAGGAAGGGACAAAGGCGGGGACATTTGTACAGAAAGAGGCAAGGACAGTGGCAGGGAGAGTGAAAGCTTGGCTGTCAATAATGCCAAATTAAGAACTAAATATATAACATTCTCTACTTAAAAATTAGACTGCTATATGTGGTCAAAATGGCGCCTTTACTCAGGGCCGGCGTCAGAACCCGGCATACACGGGCAAGTGCCGGGGACCACTCGTTTCCGCGGCGCGGCCCCTTTAACATTTTTACATACTTCAGTTATGTTAATCGGATGATTGAGTAGGTTGTACTAATACTTCAGTTAGTAGATAGTTCATGCTGCGCAGCGCCCGGCCCCTCTCTCACATGATCTGACTCCAGGCAGAGCGTCTGTGTTCCGCGCGGCGGGAGTACATTTTCCACAGCGCACAGGCTGTGCAGTGTAAGCCGGCCCTCAGCCAGCAGCAGGTCTCGGCGCAGCTGCAGAAGATTCAGACAGGACGCATAGCCGAGCCCAGAGAAGACCTGGCCAAGCCGACTGCCGAGCCCAGAGGAAACCTGGCTGAAGCTCAAGCTGAATGCTGCTGGACCCGTTTTAAATTTAGAATTCAGGTACTACAACAGACAGACCAAGACCAGTTCATGTTACATGGGGGCTTCCTGCCACCTGGGGCTATCTACAGTGTCAGTGTACACCAAAATAAAGGCTCAAACCAATGGTTGAATAGAGGACAATTACCATGTGTTGCTTTGCTCAGCAGCACACATGCCAAAACACAATATAAACTCCTATAAGAAAATACCAGAACGCATGAAATCAATTATACAGTTTATTGGTGAAAATTTCCTCTAATGAATTTTCGCCAATAAAGTGTATTATTGATTATTATTTTCTTATAGGAGTTTATGTTTTAGGCCTCATGCACACGGCCGTTGTGTGCCCACTGCCCATGGCTGTATTGCGGCCTGCATACGGCAGGTCCGCAAGGCAATACACGGGCACTGGCCCATGTGCACTATGGGTCCGCAATCACAGAGATGCAGAACAAACGCATGGATCGGAACCCCATGGAAGAACTATGGAGTGCTTCCGTGGTGTTTCTGGCCGTGCCTCCGCACCCCAATAAAATAGAACTTGCTCAATTTTGTTGCGGGGGCGGACGGTTAACGGACCCATTCAAGTTAAATGGGTCCGGATCGGTCCTGGCCGCTGCACGGACGTTGCCCATGCATTGGGGACCGCAATGAATGCACAACGGCCATGTGGGTAATCCGCTGTGTAAAAGAGTGCCAAGCCCCGCTCCGGACAGCAGCGACACGGAGCATTAACATGATTGATGATGCTCCGTGCCTCTCTGTGACATTTTTACTACAAAGTCACTGTGAGATACAGTTGTCACCATAATTTTGTAGCAAAAAGATCACAGAGAGGCACGGAGCATTATCAATCATGTTAATGCTCCGTGTCTCTGCTGTCCGGGACGGAGCTTGTCACTCTTTCACGCAACGGATTACCCGCACAGCATCTGCTCATGTGAAAGAGCCCTTAGGCCCCTTGCATACTAGCGTTCCTCCCGCAGCGAGTCCACATCGCAGCACCCAGCCTGACCTCCCAGACCCTGCTGGAGGTCACATAGCATTATATTGATTGATCTAACCCTTAAAGTTCTGGAATGTATTGGATAACACTGGCATAATGCTGTTAGTGTCATCTAATACATTCCAGGACTGTAAGGGTTACATAGCATCATAAATCAATATAATGCTATGTGAATCCCGTCAGTGCTGGGAGGTCAGGCTGGGTGCTGCGATACGGACTCGCTGCGGGAGGAACGCTCGTCTGCAAGGGGCTTTAGCACAGGGGGGGGCCACTGAGGCTTTATTGCCCAAGGGACCACATGAACCTGGAGCCGGCCCTGCCTGTACTATTTGTAATATATAGCGCATTTTGTGCTGTAAAAATACAGCGCGCTAGATTTTTTTTATTGAAGCACAATTTCTTTAACTTACCCCTAAGTCACTTAAACATTTGATGGCTATATTTGGTCAAACATATAAGTTGAGAATTTTGTATGGCCCCCAAACGATGTTACAAATATCCAAATGGCCCTTGGCAGCAAAAAGGTTCCCCACCCCTGCTGTAAGGGGTGCAGTCGCTACTGGGCCTAGGAGCCTGAGGGGTCCCAAAGACCCTTGTGCCACATAAGAAGACACCGGAACTATACAAAGTTCATGCAGGTCAAGTTACATCTCTAGCTGGAGGGAAGGGGTAAGGTCAAGAAATTGGCTTGGGGCAGGGGATGCAGTTTCAGTTTTCACCTCAGGCAGCACGAAGGCTATGTGCTTCCCTGCCCCTGGGCAAAAAGCACTGAGGGAAGGGGGTCCAAGCTGAACTCTTGCACCAGGGCACATGAGCCTTTAGCTACACCCCTGAATATTATATTATACTCTATACAAGTAAGAAGGATGACTTGCATCTACATGTGCTAGAATAGAATCCGTGGTATGATCTTGGTACTGCCATTCTGACAGTAAGGAGACACCAGGAGACTGCACCCTAGACTACAAAACCTTTGAAGATAATGATGCATTTATCTCCTGATGTTTATGGTCAAGCTGACAATCCAAACACAACTTTGGTTGACCATTTGTAGTATTGCAAGGTCCCGGCCTAAGACCTCTCAGAAAATTGTTGTGCCACTCTTGTGCGACCACAAAAGATCTGCAGCAGTTGACAGAGAAGGTCATCTTAAAAGTCTATACAGGCAGAAAATAGTGAGAAGATCCAGACAACATGTAATGTGTATGGTCAGCTGTAATCCTGCCATCCCCATCTTTCTCATTATACAAGGATAAAACATATAATACTGGTGGATAAAACAAGACTGAACACAAGATCTTCACAGCCTTTTACAGATCATAGGGGACATTTCATGAGACCTTATCTCCATCTACCTGATCATCCTGTGGGACATTGTGATGTTCTTCTGAACCATCCTGTAGAAGAAGAGGACTGGGACATCTCTCCGGTGTTGTTATCTCTTCCTTAACTGTAGGAAACACATCCAGTGACTGAATTCATTTCTTACAAACAGATAATGAGAGGACGTGTGTATTTAGTCATGTCTATTACCTGTTGATGTGAGGGGCTGGTGATTCTTCATCATGATGCCCTTATATCCATCTACCTGATCATCCTGTGGGACATAGTGATGTTCTTCTGAATTATGCTGTGGAAGAGGAGGACTGGGACATCTCTCTGGTGTTGTTCTCTCTTCCTTAACTGTAGGTGTTGCAGAATCAGGATTAGATCGGATGGTCAGCCATGTTGTCTTAGGTATACATCTCGGGGCACATTTATTAAGACCTGTGTTCCGCCGAAGTTATGAAGAGGCGCAGGACTCTCCATAACTTCAGGGCTTCGAGCACCAGTTCTAAATGTAAGATGGCTTCTGTACATTTAGACCCTTTTCTATACCTGAAACATTTGTAGAAAATGGTAAATGAGACAGGCCTGCCGGCCCGTTTCCCTCCCCGCCCACAGACAATTGTAGACCTGCCCGCCCCCCATTGCACTGACCTCTCCGCCTGAAATACGTCTAATTTAGGAGATCTAATTTATTTCAGAATAGTAAAGGACCTCCCTTGTGTTTACACCTCAAAAAGGAGCTTCCCTAAAGAGTTAGGCCTCTTTCACACTGGCGTGTGAGCCCCGTTGCCGTGTTGCGGACCGCATTCGACTGAATAGGTCTGCGATCCGCTGCAGCTGCCCCACGGACTGTGCTCGTGTATTGCGGCCCGCATTTAAGTAATTGATTAAAGATGATGGAATGGTGACCTTTAGAAAGTAGATAATATTTGCACTAGAAGTGGAAGCCTTGGCCATGATAAATGTATTTGTCTAATAAAACTAACCATTTGCAGGTTTATGATCAGGATCGATCCTTGGTGTTGGACCGGTGATAAATGAAAGAGCGGATCTTGGCTTTATGGACCATGGGGCTCTTTGGAAAGAATGGAGATTGGTACTTGAATTGGAGAGGATTAATGGAAGGCCCCAGGAACAAATTATTTATGCAACAAGAGATTGTGATAAGGAACTTTTATCCAATTAGCAGTTGTTGTCGGTGTAACTTGTGTAGATCTATGGTTACGTATGATAATGATGGAATCTGTGTGTAAAACACTGAAGTCTACGTACAGCGACACACTGCGGAAAACTGGAATTAACATATTAATTATTCCTTTGTTCTCTGAGGTATAAAGGACGGTGTCCAGGACTTATGACAAGAGCGCTGCCTTTTACTGTAATTTACTTCCATTTACCTCTTATGCTATAATCTGTCTGCATTTTACCTTGACTTCAATGAGGTCTTGCTGCTCTTCAGATTTCCATCAGAGATTTTAAGCCAAAACCAGGTGAGACTCTAAACACAGAACAGGTACAGAGTTTCCCCTATACCTTATGTCTGTGGAGGCTCAAATCCTGGTTTTGGCTCACAATCACTGATGGAAATCACTGACAAAACACTGATGTGTGAATGAGGCTTAATCAAAAGAATCTTCTGAAGAAGTTGCTTCAAGAAGTTTTGTGTTGTTGTGGCCAATTTCCAACAGTAGAAAACAAATCCAGTGACTGAACTCATCCCTTACATACAGATAATGAGAGGACATGTGTATTTAGTCATGTCTTACCTGGTGATGTGAGGAGCCGGTGATCCTCCATCATGACGTCCTTGTACAGATCTTTGTGTTCTTCTAAATACTCCCACTCCTCCATGGAGAAATAGACGGTGACATCCTGACACCTTATAGGAACCTGACAACACAATGATACAGTCATCACCCAGATCCCTTCATAGCATTCCTGTATAATGTCCCAGCATTCCCAGCAGTGTCACCTCTCCAGTCAGCAGCTCAATCATCTTGTTGGTAAGTTCTAGGATCTTCTCTGTATTGATTTCCTCATACATCAGGGGGTGAGGTGGAGGCTCCATGATTGGGCTAATGGTTCTTCCCCATCCTTCAGACACAGGGTCCTGACAGCGCTCATTAGACGTCTTCTTCACTACTGTGTAGTCCTGGTTATGGAGAGACACAGTAATAACTATCACTCCATACATCTCCAGAGTCCCTCACCTCTCCAGTCATGTCCATCTGTTAGTAACATAGATAAGATGATGTAATGTGATATCATCAGAATCTCTCACCTCTCCAGTAAGCCGGAAGAGGATCTCTAGGGTGAGATTTATTATCCTCTCCGCCATCTTGTCCCTGTCCATCTTTCATGGGTCAATCAGGAGAAGAGTCTTATATAGAAGATCTCCACTGAACGGATCCTATATTGTAGAAACCTGAATGGAGAGAAGATGAAACGATGTAAAATCCTACAAAATCTCATGTAAAATACAATAACTGGAGATAAGAGGAGACATCGGAGGAGATAATAAAGTGTAGATGTTGTGTTCTCTCTTTTTATAGGGATCGAAACATGTGCGAGGTCAAGGCAGTTTCATGATATGTCATAAAATCCAATATATATATAAAATAATAACTTGAGCAACAAGTAATAAAACTGGGAATAAAAAAATTTAATAAAATGCAGACAAACCTGCAGAGCGAACTAACACCCCAGAATGAAGACCCGCGGGTGACGGGGGGGGATCCGCGGGTGACGCTTATGGGGGGGGGATCCGCGGGTGACGCTTATGGGGGGGGGATCCGCGGGTGACGCTTATGGGGGGGGGATCCGCGGGTGACGCTTATGGGGGGGGGGGATCCGCGGGTGACGCTTATGGGGGGGGGGGGGATCCGCGGGTGACGCTTATGGGGGGGGATCCGCGGGTGACGCTTATTGGGGGGGGATCCGCGGGTGACGCTTATTGGGGGGGGGGATCCGCGGGTGACGCTTATTGGGGGGGGATCCGCGGGTGACGCTTATTGGGGGGGGATCCGCGGGTGACGCTTATTGGGGGGGGATCCGCGGGTGACGCTTATGGGGGGGGGGGTCCACGGGTGACGCTTATGGGGGGGGGGTCCACGGGTGACACTTATGGGGGGGGTCCACGGGTGACACTTATGGGGGGGGTCCACGGGTGACACTTATGGGGGGGGGTCCACGGGTGACGCTTACGGGGGGGGGTCCACGGGTGACGCTTACGGGGGGGGGGTTTCCGTGGGTGGATCCGCGGGTGACGCTTATGGGGGGGGGGATCTGCGGGTGACGCTTATGGGGGGGGGGGATCCGCGGGTGACGCTTATGGGGGGGGGGGATCCGCGAGTGACGCTTATGGGGGGGGGGGGATCCGCGGGTGTAGTGAATGACCCTCAATACACGGGGTGGGGGTCGCATCTGCTTTTATAATGACAGCGGGGCCCGTGCAGTGACTGTATTCTACTACACTGGCCCCGCTCACTGTATAATCGTATCTGTAATAGTTAATTGTTATGTATATAATCGCATAATGAGCGCTGTGTATTACTTACAACTACAAGCGCTCGGTAGGTAGGAGAGAGGAGGGAGGAGGCAGGCCGGGAGGACGGGCGCTGGCAGCGTGAGTCACTACGTCATGCACCCACGCCGCCTGCTTCATTCATAAAGTGGGTGCGCGGCGCAGGTGCGTGACGTAGTGACTCATGCTGCCAGCGCCCGTCCTCCCGGCCTGCCTCCTACCTAGCGCTTGTAGTTGTAAGTATACAGGCGCTGATTACTCGATTATATACATAACAATCAACTATTAGAGATACGATTATACAGTGAGCGGGGCCCGTGTAGAATAGTCACTGCACGGGCCCCACTGTCATTATAAAAGCAGATGCCGGCCCCCAGCCCCTCCTCCCTCACAGCTGATACACCCGCCGTGCGGCATCGCAGCAGGTGTATCATTGAAAATTCGGCAAAATCAGCAGCATTCACCCCATAAGACGCACTGCTATCCCCCCCCCCTTTTGGGGGGGAAAAAGTGCGTCTTATAAGACGAAACATATTACAGTGCCTTGCAAAAGAATTAACCCCCTTGACTTTTTTTGTATTTTGGTACCTCACAACCTGGAATTAACATGGATCGTTTGAGGATTTGCATCATGTAATATACAGAACATGCCCACAACTTTAAGATGTTCTTTTTTTTTTATTGTGAAGCAAAAACAACAAATGGGACAAAATAACAGAAAAGGTCAATGTGCAGAACTATTCAGCCCCTAAAGTCAGTACTTTGTAGAGCCGCCTTTTGCGGCAATCACAGCTCGCTTTGGACAAGTCTCTATGATCCTCGCTGTCTGTATTATATTTGCTATTAATTATAGACGTTCTGTCTTTTTAAGGTATCTTACCTGTAATAGGGGGTGGAGCGTCATGTGATGTCATAGCAACGCCCCCCTGGGTTAGTTTAAAAGAGAGCATGCTTTCATGTTCTCATGTCAGCGGCCTGAAGAAGCGCAGCCTTGCGCAAAACGGCTGTCGCCGCTGTGCATGCTTGATGACCGTCCACCCCTGTATGCCCTGACAGGCCTCTTACCTGTATCCTGGATGAAATAGAGGAATTTTGTACGTACTGCTTTTGTACGAGTGCCGCCTATTTTCTTCTCCTACCTTGTGGAATTTGTGGCTGTTTGCTTTCTGGCGTTGCACCACCTGTTCGGCAGCTCCACTTGATCACGTTTGTACCTCCGCACCGGTGTTGCCCGTGCTGCGGGGATCGACCAGGGGATTAAGGTTGTGTCGCCCAGCCTCTCCTTATCTTGCATAAGTCTCTATGAGCTCGCCACATCTGACCACTGAGGTTTTTGCCCATTCCTCCTTGCAAAACTCCTCCAGCTCCTTCACGTTGGATGTTTGCTCTTGTGAACAGCAATCTTTACATCTGACCACAGATGTTCTATTGGATTGAGATCTGGGCTGTGACTCGGCCATTCCAACACATTTACATGTTTCCCCTTAAACCACTCAGTGTGGCTTTAGCAGTGTGTTTGGGGTCCTTGTCCTGCTGGAAGGTGAACCTCCGTCCTAGCCTCAGATCACGCACAGAGTGGAACAGGTTCTGCTCAAGAATATCCCTGTATTTAGCACCATCCATCTTTCCCTCCACTCGGACCAGTTTCCCAGTCCCCCCAGCATGATGCTGCCACCACCAGGTCTCACTGTGGGGATGGTGTTCTTTGGGTGATGTGATGTGTTGGGTTTGCGCCAGACATAGCGTTTTCTTTGATGTCTCATCAGACCAGAGCACCTTCCTTCATACATTTTGGAAGTCTCCCACACGCCTTTTTGCAAACTGACAACGTGCCTTTCTGTTTTTAGCTGAAAGTAATGGCTTTCTTCTGGCCGCTCTGCCATAAAGCCCAACTCTATGGAGCGTACGGCTTATTGTCGTCCTATGTACAGATACTCCAGTTTCTGCTGTGGAACTCTGCAGCTCCTCCAGGGTTACCTTAGGTCTCTGGGCTGCCTCTCTGATTAATGCCCTCCTTGCCCGATCCGTAGTTTTGGTGGGCGGTCGTCTCTTGGCAGGTTTGCTGTTGTGCCATGTTCTTTCCATTCGGTTATGATGTTGCTCCTGGGGATCATCAAAGATTTGGATATTTTTTATAACCTAACCCTGACTTGTACTTCTCAACAACATTGTCCCTTACTTGTTTGGAGAGTTCCTTGGTCTTCATGGCAGTGTTTGGTCAGTGATGCCTCTTCCTTAGGTGTTGCAGCCTCTGGTGTGTATATGTAATGACAGATCATGTGACACTTAGATTGCACACAGGTGACATCATCTCACTAATTATGTGACTTCTGAAGGTAATTGGTGGCACCAGAGCTTTTTAAAGCTTCCTAACAAAGGGGGTGAATACATACGCACATGACAAGTTTCTGTTTTCTATTTCTAAACAATAGTTTTATTTATATATTTTTCTCCTTTCACTTTCCCGACTGAGACTATTGTGTTCTGATCCATCACATAAAAGTCAGATTAACAAAACACTGAACTGTAATGTAACAAACTGCGAAAAAAGTCAGGGGGGTGAATACTTTTGCAAGGCACGGTATATTAAACACTGATATAAAAGGCTTCTCGCACACAGCAGCACCAACCCCAAGATGAAGGCAGCAGCTAAAACGCGCGTGGGGGAGGACACGTCCCCTACAGACGTCTGTCATATCGGTTGGTGATTTTACTATTGTTTATTTCAGTCACTTTACTTGTGGATTTCCTTTCGCCGTTCTATGATTTCTGTCTCGTCAGCGCCTCCCACTGGAGACCTGCGCACTTCCTCTCCATCATCTATGAGCAGAATTACCGGCTTCACACCGCCCCCCATAACAGTGACGTCCGCAGCGTCCCCCCCATAACAGTGACGTCCGCAGCGTCCCCCCCATAACAGTGACGTCCGCAGCGTCCCTCCCATAACAGTGACGTCCGCAGCGTCCCCCCCATAACAGTGACGTCCGCAGCGTCCCCCCCATAACAGTGACGTCCGCAGCGTCCCCCCCATAACAGTGACGTCCGCAGCGTCCCCCCCATAACAGTGACGTCCGCAGCGTCCCCCCCATAACAGTGACGTCCGCAGCGTCCCCCCCATAACAGTGACGTCCGCAGCGTCCCCCCCATAACAGTGACGTCCGCAGCGTCCCCCCCATAACAGTGACGTCCGCAGCGTCCCCCCCATAACAGTGACGTCCGCAGCGCCCCCCCATAACAGTGTCGTCCGCAGCGCCCCCCCATAACAGTGTCGTCCGCAGCGCCCCCCCATAACAGTGTCATCCGCAGCGCCCCCCATAACAGTGTCATCCGCAGCGTCCCCCCATAACAGTGTCATCCGCAGCGTCCCCCCATAACAGTGTCATCCGCAGCGTCCCCCCATAACAGTGTCATCCACAGCGTCCCCCCATAACAATGTAATCCACAATTTTATATTTTAATGCCGCTTTCATCAGATTTTTCCCTCAGGACGCTCACTGCAACTTCTGAATAAGAAACCAACTTCAGCCTCGTGTCCTGTATTTATATATTATCCTTGGGGGGGGGGGTGATCCTCTTCTTTTAGTGCCACTAATTTTTATCCAGTCATGTTTTTAGTGATTTTTTGAAAAGGATGAATTTTTATGTTTTGGGCGATCCAGTCCCCTGCTCCAGTCCACGTCTCTGAGGTCTCCTGGATATGTCTTCTATATAACGCCCCCTGCTCCAGTTAACGTCTCTGAGATCTCCTGGATATGTCTTCTATATAACGCCCCCTGCTCCAGTTAACGTCTCTGAGATCTCCTGGATATGTCTTCTATATAACGCCCCCTCCTCCAGTCCATGTCTCTGAGATCTCCTGGATATGTCTTCTATATAACGCCCCCTGCTCCAGTTAACGTCTCTGAGATCTCCTGGATATGTCTTCTATATAACGCCCCCTGCTCCAGTTAACGTCTCTGAGATCTCCTGGATATGTCTTCTATATAACGCCCCCTGCTCCAGTCCATGTCTCTGAGATCTCCTGGATATGTCTTCTATATAACACCCCCTGCTCCAGTCCACGTCTCTGAGATCTCCTGGATATGTCTTCTATATAACGTCCTCTGCTCCAGTCCACGTCTCTGAGATCTCCTGGATATGTCTTCTATATAACACCCCCTGCTCCAGTCCACGTCTCTGATCTCCTGGATATGTCTTCTATATAACGTCCCCTGCTCCAGTCCACGTCTCTGAGATCTCCTGGATATGTCTTCTATATAACGTCCCCTGCTCCAGTCCACGTCTCTGATCTCCTGGATATGTCTTCTATATAACGCCCCCTGCTCTTGGCTTTTGTTGCACCTGAGGAAGGCCGCCTTGAAATGCATTGTATACTAGAACCAACCTCTTGTGATTTGTATGTTATGTTATTATCTTTAGGCTGGTGTCCTGCCCCAGAAGCTGCGTCTTTACTTCCTGCTTCATGTTCTCTGGAATTTGTAGATTAGGCTGAGTTCACACTTCAGTTATTTCATTAGTTATTTCGAGCCAAAACCTGGTGCGGGAGAAAACCACAGAACAAGTGCAGATCTTCCCATTACACCTGATCTCTGAGTCGCTTCACTGCTGGTCTGGGCTCAATAACTGAAGGGAATAACTGCAGTGTGAACTGGGCCTTAAGGGCGGATGGAGCTGTGTATCTCTGTGGCTGTGGTGCCTTATATGTGTGGATGTGATGAGTGTTCCACTTACCTGGGGGCGGGCGTGTCCTCCTCTGACAACCCTTCACTATGGAGCCTCCTGGGCTGTAATTTCTACCACCGTGCAGTAGTCGGGCTCCAGGCTGTGCTGCAGGAGAAGGTACAGGACCTGTGATGATGTCATGACCATGTGACCGTGTGTAGGCGGAGTCAGGCTGTGCTGCAGACTGTACAGGACCCGTGATGATGTCATGACCATGTGATCAGGTGTGGGAGGAGTCACCGAGATCACATGACCGGGTTTATCTGCTCTGTGTTTCAGACTCTGCTGTGCTGTGTGGAATTCCAGTCTGTATGTAGCAGAGCTGTAAGCCTGTAATGTTTGTATAGATGAGCTGTATCCGTGTAATGTCTGTGTAGCTGAGCTGTATGTGCATACAACCAAGCTGTTTATGTGTAATATGCCTCTAAAGACTTCTATCAGTGTGTGCAGAGAGCTGTGTATGTGTAATGTTCAGTTACTACAGTGGAGTCTCTGTCATGTCCATGTAGCAGAGCTGTGTATGTGTAATGTTCAGTTACTACAGCAGAGTCTCTGTCATGTCCATGTAGCAGAGCTGTGTATGTGTAATGTTCAGTTACTACAGCGGAGTCTTTCTCATGTCCATGTAGCAGAGCCGGCGATGTAATCTGCTGGTATCGGGGCTGTGTGTGTGCTCAGGAGATGTTTAGGGGTAACTCTGTCCCTTTTCTCCATATCCGTTATTAGAAATGATGTCAGCGATACCTTATGTCGGGGCAGATGTAGGATTTCCGCTGTGGGGGAAAAGGAGGAATAACCTTCTCTTCTGTTATTCCTAGTGTTAGCACATAAATGGCCGCGCTGTGTCTTATCGCTGGGGATTGTCTCTGTAGTTGATCTGAGCTTGTCTGCTGCTCCAATGGGGGAACATGGGCCCCGTTCTCCTGACTGGCAGGGGCCCCCAGCGGATGGACCCCACAATCAGTGGACAGGAGATAAGTTCCCTTGTTTCAGTCTTGTATCATTGGCTGAATTTCAAAGATGAGATTTTAGTCTTTCTAGAAAAAACGCATCGGGCGACGCTGGAGAACGGCGGAAATGTCGGACAGATTGTGGTCGGAGGCAGGACCGGCTCGGGGAGGTAAAGCGGTGATTAGTGTGACGGGGGAGAAGGCGGGAAGGTTGTCCTCAGTGACAGAGGTAAAGCAGGTTATGTGGGAAGAGCAGCGAGTAGTAACGTAGAGAGGCTGAGAGGACGGCGGCTCCGAGCTTCATCTAACGCTGCCGATGGTTTAGAGATAAGAGGCATAGTCCTCAGCTGAGATGAGGGGGGTCAGACGGGGTACGGGGGGCAGAGGGAGGTAAAGGTATGAAATCATTATTTGGGGTTGTGGGACAGAGACGACGTAATAGAAGTGAAGAAGTCCTGCTGTGAGGAGGTGAGAGCAGACATGAAGCTGCTTCTCTGTAGGCCATGAAGTCTTCTTTGGGTGGGATTTCTTCTGGCTTCGTTCTGGACTCTGGAAGCCTCAGCTTTTCTGTCTGTTTTGTGTCGGGGCTGGGGATGGATTTGTTGGGTTCTGCTCTGTGTTAGACGCAGGGGTGAGAGCTTGTGGAGTTCTAGAAGACAGCGGCTGCATCATGAAGAGAAGATAGGACCTGCACTGATGACCTGGCCACCTACTTCAGAGACCAGATCGGTTACATCCGGCAGGAAATAATTTCCCAGTCCCAACCAGTTTCGATCCTCCTCCCTCCCACACTTCCATGCACTCTCTCTCCTCTGACGCTATAACAGATGAAGAAGTCTTTAGGCTTCTCTCTGCTTCTCGACCCCCCACCTGTAGCAGTGATCCTATCTAGGGATGAGCGAACTCGAACTGTATAGTTCGGGTTCGTACCGAATTTTGGGGTGTCCGTGACACGGACCCGAACCCGGACATTTTCGTAAAAGTCCGGGTTCGGGTTCGGTGTTCGTCGCTTTCTTCGCGCTTTTGTGACGCTTTCTTGGCGCTTTTTGAAAGGCTGCAAAGCAGCCAATCAACAAGCGTCATACTACTTGCCCCAAGAGGCCGTCACAGCCATGCCTACTATTGGCATGGCTGTGATTGGCCAGAGCACCATGTGACCCAGCCTCTATTTAAGCTGGAGTCACATAGCGCCGCCCGTCACTCTGCTCTGATTAGCGTAGGGAGAGGTTGCGGCTGCGACAGTAGGGCGAGATTAGGCAGATTAACTCCTCCAAAGGACTTGATTAACTGATCGATCTGCAGCTGTGGATCATTGAGCTGCTGATCCTCAATTGCTCACTGTTTTTAGGCTGCCCAGACCGTTTGTCAGTCACATTTTTCTGGGGTGATCGGCGGCCATTTTGTGTCTTGTGGTGCGCCAGCACAAGCTGCGACCAAGTGCATTTAACCCTCAATGGTGTGGTTGTTTTTTGGCTAAAGCCTACATCAGGGTGAAGCTGTCACACCAAGTGCATTTAACCAGCAATAGTCTGTTTATTTTTTGGCCATATACTACATCAGGGGCAAGCTGCGCCTGTCACCAAGTGCATTTAACCCTCAATGGTGCGTTTGTTTTTTGGCTAAAGCCTACATCAGGGTGAAGCTGTCACACCAAGTGCATTTAACCAGCAATAGTCTGTTAATTTTTTGGCCATATACTACATCAGGGGCAAGCTGCGCCCGTCACCAAGTGCATTTAACCCTCAGTAGTGTGGTTGGTCAAGCTATCACACCAAGTGCATTTAACCAGCAATAGTCTGTTCATTTTTTGGCCATATACTAAATCAGGGGCAAGCTGCGCCTGTCACCAAGTGCATTTAACCAGCAATAGTCTGTTCATTTTTTGGCCATATACTACATCAGGGGCAAGCTGCGCCCATCACCAAGTGCATTTAACCAGCAATAGTGTGGTTATTTTTTGGCCATATCCCAGTCTAATTCTGTCACTAAATCCATACCGGTCACCCAGCGCCTAAATACTAGGCCTCAAATTTATATCCCGCTAAATCTCTCGTTACCGTTGTCCTGTTGTGGCTGGGAAAGTTATTTAGTGTCCGTCAAAGCACATTTTTTGTTCTGGGTTGAAATACAATTCCCAATTTAGCAATTTAAAAATTTAGTGGTTTCTGCTGTATCAGAGCTATTTGAAATCTATCCCTAAAAGGGTATATAATATTCAAGGTGCACATAGGGTCATTCAGAATAACTTCACACACACGCTACTGTGCATTTCCAAGTCTAATTCTGTCACTAAACCCATACCTGTCACCCAGCGCCTAAATACTAGGCCTCAAATTCATATCCAGCTAAATCTGTCGTTAGTGCTGTAGCTGGGCGAGTTATTTAGTGTCCGTTCAAGCACATTTCTTGTTCTGGGTTGAAATACAATTCCCAATTTAGCAATTTCATAATTTAGTGGTTTCTGCTATATCAGAGCTATTTGAAATCTATCCCTAAAAGGGTATATAATATTCAAGGTGCACATTGGGTCATTCAGAATAACTTCACACACACACGCTTCTGTGCATTTCCAAGTCTAATTCTGTCACTAAATCCAGCGCCTAAATACTAGGCCTCAAATTTATATCCCGCTGAATTTGAATACAATACATTGGGCCAAATAATATATTTGTTGTTGTGGTGAACCATAGCGCCTAAATACTAGGCCTCAAATTTATATCCCGCTGAATTTGAATACAATACATTGGGCCAAATAATATATTTGTTGTTGTGGTGAACCATAACAATGAGAAAAACATCTAGTAAGGGACGCGGACGTGGACATGGTCGTGGTGGTGTTAGTGGACCCTCTGGTGCTGGGAGAGGACGTGGCCGTTCTGCCACATCCACACGTCCTAGTGTACCAACTACCTCAGGTCCCAGTAGCCGCCAGAATTTACAGCGATATATGGTGGGGCCCAATGCCGTTCTAAGGATGGTAAGGCCTGAGCAGGTACAGGCATTAGTCAATTGGGTGGCCGACAGTGGATCCAGCACGTTCACATTATCTCCCACCCAGTCTTCTGCAGAAAGCGCACAGATGGCGCCTGAAAACCAACCCCATCAGTCTGTCACATCACCCCCATGCATACCAGGGAAACTGTCTCAGCCTCAAGTTATGCAGCAGTCTCTTATGCTGTTTGAAGACTCCGCTGGCAGGGTTTCCCAAGGGCATCCACCTAGCCCTTCCCCAGCGGTGAAAGACATAGAATGCACTGACGCACAACCACTTATGTTTCCTGATGATGAGACATGGGAATACCACCTCAGCATGTCTCTGATGATGACGAAACACAGGTGCCAACTGCTGCGTCTTTCTGCAGTGTGCAGACTGAACAGGAGGTCAGGGATCAAGACTGGGTGGAAGACGATGCAGGGGACGATGAGGTCCTAGACCCCACATGGAATGAAGGTCGTGCCACTGACTTTCACAGTTCAGAGGAAGAGGCAGTGGTGAGACCGAGCCAACAGCGTAGCAAAAGAGGGAGCAGTGGGCAAAAGCAGAACACCCGCCGCCAAGAGACTCCGCCTGCTACTGACCGCCGCCATCTGGGACCGAGCACCCCAAAGGCAGCTTCAAGGAGTTCCCTGGCATGGCACTTCTTCAAACAATGTGCTGACGACAAGACCCGAGTGGTTTGCACGCTGTGCCATCAGAGCCTGAAGCGAGGCATTAACGTTCTGAACCTGAGCACAACCTGCATGACCAGGCACCTGCATGCAAAGCATGAACTGCAGTGGAGTAAACACCTTAAAACCAAGGAAGTCACTCAGGCTCCCCCTGCTACCTCTTCTGCTGCTGCCGCCTCGGCCTATTCTGCTGCTGCCGCCTCGGCCTCTTCCTCCGCCTCTGGAGGAACGTTGGCACCTGCCGCCCAGCAAACAGGGGATGTACCACCAACACCACCACCACCACCTCCGTCACCAATCGTCTCAACCATGTCACACGCCAGCGTTCAGCTCTCCATCTCACAAACATTTGATAGAAAGCGTAAATTCCCACCTAGCCACCCTCGATCCCTGGCCCTGAATGCCAGCATTTCTAAACTACTGGCCTATGAAATGCTGTCATTTAGGCTGGTGGACACAGACAGCTTCAAACAGCTCATGTCGCTTGCTGTCCCACAGTATGTTGTTCCCAGCCGGCACTACTTCTCCAAGAGAGCCGTGCCTTCCCTGCACAACCAAGTATCCGATAAAATCAAGTGTGCACTGCGCAACGCCATCTGTAGCAAGGTCCACCTAACCACAGATACGTGGACCAGTAAGCACGGCCAGGGACGCTATATCTCCCTAACTGCACACTGGGTAAATGTAGTGGCAGCTGGGCCCCAGGCGGAGAGCTGTTTGGCGCACGTCCTTCCGCCGCCAAGGATCGCAGGGCAACATTCTTTGCCTCCTGTTGCCACCTCCTCCTTCTCGGCTTCCTCCTCCTCTTCTTCCACCTGCTCATCCAGTCAGCCACACACCTTCACCACCAACTTCAGCACAGCCCGGGGTAAACGTCAGCAGGCCATTCTGAAACTCATATGTTTGGGGGACAGGCCCCACACCGCACAGGAGTTGTGGCGGGGTATAGAACAACAGACCGACGAGTGGTTGCTGCCGGTGAGCCTCAAGCCCGGCCTGGTGGTGTGTGATAATGGGCGAAATCTCGTTGCAGCTCTGGGACTAGCCAATTTGACGCACATCCCTTGCTTGGCGCATGTGCTGAATTTGGTGGTGCAGAAGTTCATTCACAACTACCCCGACATGTCAGAGCTGCTGCATAAAGTGCGGGCCGTCTGTTCGCGCTTCCGGCGTTCACATCCTGCTGCTGCTCGCCTGTCTGCGCTACAGCGTAACTTCGGCCTTCCCGCTCACCGCCTCATATGCGACGTGCCCACCAGGTGGAACTCCACCTTGCACATGCTGGACAGACTGTGCGAGCAGCAGCAGGCCATAGTGGAGTTTCAGCTGCAGCACGCACGGGTCAGTCGCACTACAGAACAGCACCACTTCACCACCAATGACTGGGCCTCCATGCGAGACCTGTGTGCCCTGTTGCGCTGTTTCGAGTACTCCACCAACATGGCCAGTGGCGATGACACCGTTATCAGCGTTACAATACCACTTCTATGTCTCCTTGAGAAAACACTTAGGGCGATGATGGAAGAGGAGGTGGCCCAGGAGGAGGAGGAAGAGGGGTCATTTTTAGCACTTTCAGGCCAGTCTCTTCGAAGTGACTCAGAGGGAGGTTTTTGGCAACAGCAGAGGCCAGGTACAAATGTGGCCAGCCAGGGCCCACTACTGGAGGACGAGGAGGACGAGGATGAGGAGGAGGTGGAGGAGGATGAGGATGAAGCATGGTCACAGCGGGGTGGCACCCAACGCAGCTCGGGTCCATCACTGGTGCGTGGCTGGGGGGAAAGGCAGGACGATGACGATACGCCTCCCACAGAGGACAGCTTGTCCTTACCCCTGGGCAGCCTGGCACACATGAGCGACTACATGCTGCAGTGCCTGCGCAACGACAGCAGAGTTGCCCACATTTTAACCTGTGCGGACTACTGGGTTGCCACCCTGCTGGATCCACGCTACAAAGACAATGTGCCCACCTTACTTACTGCACTGGAGCGTGATAGGAAGATGCGCGAGTACAAGCGCACGTTGGTAGACGTGCTACTGAGAGCATTCCCAAATGTCACAGGGGAACAAGTGGAAGCCCAAGGCCAAGGCAGAGGAGGAGCAAGAGGTCGCCAAGGCAGCTGTGTCACGGCCAGCTCCTCTGAGGGCAGGGTTAGCATGGCAGAGATGTGGAAAACTTTTGTCAACACGCCACAGCTAACTGCACCACCACCTGATACGCAACGTGTTAGCAGGAGGCAACATTTCACTAACATGGTGGAACAGTACGTGTGCACACCCCTCCACGTACTGACTGATGGTTCGGCCCCATTCAACTTCTGGGTCTCTAAATTGTCCACGTGGCCAGAGCTAGCCTTTTATGCCTTGGAGGTGCTGGCCTGCCCGGCAGCCAGCGTTTTGTCTGAACGTGTATTCAGCACGGCAGGGGGCGTCATTACAGACAAACGCAGCCGCCTGTCTACAGCCAATGTGGACAAGCTGACGTTCATAAAAATGAACCAGGCATGGATCCCACAGGACCTGTCCGTCCCTTGTCCAGATTAGACATTAACTACCTCCCCATAACCATATATTATTGGACTCCAGGGCACTTCCTCATTCAATCCTATTTTTATTTTCATTTTACCATTATATTGCGAGGCTACCCAAAGTTGAATGAACCTCTCCTCTGCCTGTGTGCTAGGCCTAAATATATGCCAATGGACTGTTGCAGTGGTGGGTGACGTGAAGCCTCATTCTCTGCTATGACATGCAGACTGATTCTCTGCTGTCATGAAGCCAGATTGTCTGTTACGGGACCTCTCTGCTCTGCCTGTGTGCTAGGCCTAAATATATGCCAATGGACTGTTGCAGTGGTGGCTGACGTGAAGCCTCA
Organism: Bufo gargarizans; assembly: GCF_014858855.1. Taxonomy (NCBI): domain Eukaryota; kingdom Metazoa; phylum Chordata; class Amphibia; order Anura; family Bufonidae; genus Bufo; species Bufo gargarizans. The sequence continues at coordinate 11,609,523 of NC_058085.1, forward strand.
TTCTCTGCTATGACATGCAGACTAATTCTCTGCTGACATGAAGCCAGATTGTCTGTTACGGGACCTCTCTCCTCTGCCTGGGTGCTGGGCCTAAATTTATGACAATGGACTGTTGCAGTGGTGGCTGACGTGAAGCCTCATTCTCTGCTATGACATGCAGACTGATTCTCTGCTGACATGAAGCCAGATCCTCTGTTACGGGACCTCTCTCCTCTGCCTGGGTGCTGGGCCTAAATTTATGACAATGGACTGTTGCAGTGGTGGCTGACGTGAAGCCTCATTCTCTGCTATGACATGCAGACTGATTCTCTGCTGACATGAAGCCAGATCCTCTGTTACGGGACCTCTCTCCTCTGCCTGGGTGCTGGGCCTAAATTTATGACAATGGACTGTTGCAGTGGTGGCTGACGTGAAGCCTCATTCTCTGCTATGACATGCAGACTGATTCTCTGCTGACATGAAGCCAGATCCTCTTTTACGGGACCTCTCTCCTCTGCCTGGGTGCTGGGCCTAAATTTATGACAATGGACTGTTGCAGTGGTGGCTGACGTGAAGCCTCATTCTCTGCTATGACATGCAGACTGATTCTCTGCTGACATGAAGCCAGATCCTCTGTTACGGGACCTCTCTCCTCTGCCTGGGTGCTGGGCCTAAATTTATGACAATGGACTGTTGCAGTGGTGGCTGACGTGAAGCCTGATTCTCTGCTATGACATGCAGACTGATTCTCTGCTGTCATGAAGCCAGATTGTCTGTTACGGGACCTCTCTGCTCTGCCTGTGTGCTAGGCCTAAATATATGCCAATGGACTGTTGCAGTGGTGGGTGACGTGAAGCCTCATTCTCTGCTATGACATGCAGACTGATTCTCTGCTGACATGAAGCCAGATTGTCTGTTACGGGACCTCTCTCCTCTGCCTGTGTGCTAGGCCTAAATATATGCCAATGGACTGTTGCAGTGGTGGCTGACGTGAAGCCTCATTCTCTGCTATGACATGCAGACTAATTCTCTGCTGACATGAAGCCAGATTGTCTGTTACGGGACCTCTCTCCTCTGCCTGGGTGCTGGGCCTAAATTTATGACAATGGACTGTTGCAGTGGTGGCTGACGTGAAGCCTGATTCTCTGCTATGACATGCAGACTGATTCTCTGCTGACATGAAGCCAGATCCTCTGTTACGGGACCTCTCTCCTCTGCCTGTGTGTGTGCTGGGCCTAAATATATGCCAATGGACTGTTGCAGTGGTGGCTGACGTGAAGCCTCATTCTCTGCTATGACATGCAGACTGATTCTCTGCTGACATGAAGCCAGATTCTCTGTTACGGGACCTCTCTCCTCTGCCTGTGTGTGTGCTGGGCCTAAATATATGCCAATGGACTGTTGCAGTGGTGGCTGACGTGAAGTCTCATTCTCTGCTATGACATGCAGACTGATTCTCTGCTGACATGAAGCCAGATTCTCTGTTACGGGACCTCTCTCCTCTGCCTGTGTGTGTGCTGGGCCTAAATATATGCCAATGGACTGTTGCAGTGGTGGCTGACGTGAAGCCTCATTCTCTGCTATGACATGCAGACTAATTCTCTGCTGACATGAAGACAGATTCTCTGTTACGGGACCTCCCTCCTCTGCCTGGGTGCTGGGCCTAAATATATGCCAATGGACTGTTGCAGTGGTGGGTGACGTGAAGCCTCATTCTCTGCTATGACATGCAGACTAATTCTCTGCTGACATGAAGCCAGATCCTCTGTTACGGGACCTCTCTCCTCTGCTTGTGTGCTGGGCCTAAATTTATGAAAATGGACTCTTACAGTGGTGGGTGACGTGAAGCCTGATTCTCTGCTATGATATGAAGACTGATTCTCTGCTGACATGAAGCCAGATTGTCTGTTACGGGACCTCTCTCCTCTGCCTGGGTGCTGGGCCTAAATATATGCCAATGGACTGTTGCAGTGGTGGCTGACGTGAAGCCTCATTCTCTGCTATGACATGCAGACTGATTCTCTGCTGACATGAAGCCAGATTGTCTGTTACGGGACCTCTCTCCTCTGCCTGGGTGCTGGGTAGTGTTGAGCGCGAATATTCGAAAAGCAAATTTTTTTCGCGAATATCGCAACTTCGCGATTTCGCGAATATTTCGAATATAGTGCTATATATTCGTAAAAACGAATATTCGTTTTTTGTTTCCCCCCCCCCCCCCCCAAAATTACAGTACACATATAATTGATTGTTTCCCAAAGGTCCAACAGCTCAGATCTTACTCACATTGCCTAGAAAGTGATTGAGGCGCGAATCTTCGTAAGGCGATTTTATTAGCGCACATGCGAATATCGGCACGTCCCAGAACAGAGGCAAAGGGCTTTGCATTCATACATTAGTGAATTGAGTTGCGAATCTTCGTAAGGCGATTTTATTAGCGCACATGCGAATATCTACACTTGTCCCAGAACAGAGGCAAAGGCCATTGCATTCATACATTAGTGATTGAATTGAGCTGCGAATCTTCGTAAGGCGATTTTATTAACGCAAATGCAAATATCTACACTTGTCCCCAGAACAGAGAGGCAAAGGCCTGTGCATTCATATAGTATAGCACCATATTCGCGAATACGTAGAACTTCGTAAAATTCGATTTACGAATATTCGTATTTTTTATTTTACTTTCCACCTTACAGATTACATTGATCTGTACTCTGTCAACTACTGTCATCACCCCCCACTGTATCTCGATTGATTCCCAAAAGTCTTACATTCCCTAGAAAGTGATTGAGGTGCGAATCTTCGTAAGGCGATTTTATTAGCGCACATGCGAATATCTACACTTGTCCCAGAACAGAGGCAAAGGCCATTGCATTCATACATTAGTGATTGAATTGAGTTGCGAATCTTCGTAAGGCGATTTCATTAGCGCACATGTGAATTTTGCATAGCATATGTATTATGCGATGCGAAAATTCAAATTATCGCATATGCGAAATAATAACGAATTTGAATAATCGCGAATATTTTACGAATATTCTTTCGAATATTCACAAAATTTCGCGAATTCGAATATGGGACATGCCGCTCAACACTAGTGCTGGGCCTAAATTTATGACAATGGACTGTTGCAGTGGTGGGTGACGTGAAGCCTCATTCTCTGCTATGACATGCAGACTGATTCTCTGCTGACATGAAGCCAGATTCTCTGTTACGGGACCTCTCTCCTCTGCCTGTGTGTGTGCTGGGCCTAAATATATGCCAATGGACTGTTGCAGTGGTGGCTGACGTGAAGCCTCATTCTCTGCTATGACATGCAGACTGATTCTCTGCTGACATGAAGCCAGATTCTCTGTTACGGGACCTCTCTCCTCTGCCTGTGTGTGTGCTGGGCCTAAATATATGCCAATGGACTGTTGCAGTGGTGGCTGACGTGAAGCCTCATTCTCTGCTATGACATGCAGACTAATTCTCTGCTGACATGAAGACAGATTCTCTGTTACGGGACCTCCCTCCTCTGCCTGGGTGCTGGGCCTAAATATATGCCAATGGACTGTTGCAGTGGTGGCTGACGTGAAGCCTCATTCTCTGCTATGACATGCAGACTAATTCTCTGCTGACATGAAGACAGATTCTCTGTTACGGGACCTCTCTCCTCTGCCTGGGTGCCGGGGCCTAAATATCTGAGAATGGACTGTTCCAGTGGTGGGTGACGGGAAGCCAGATTCTCTGCTATGGAACCTCTCTCCAATTGATTTTGGTTAATTTTTATTTATTTAATTTTTATTTTAATTCATTTCCCTATCCACATTTGTTTGCAGGGGATTTACCTACATGTTGCTGCCTTTTGCAGCCCTCTAGCTCTTTCCTGGGCTGTTTTACAGCCTTTTTAGTGCCGAAAAGTTCGGGTCCCCATTGACTTCAATGGGGTTCGGGTTCGGGACGAAGTTCGGATCGGGTTCGGATCCCGAACCCGAACATTTCCGGGATGTTTGGCCGAACTTCTCGAACCCGAACATCCAGGTGTTCGCTCAACTCTAATCCTATCCCCTCACACCTTCTCCAGTCCCTCTCCCCGGCTGTCATTACCCGCCTTACTACAATAGATAACCTCTCTCTCTCTCGCTTCTAGGGTGACCACATTTCCAAACTGCCATTCAGGGACACCCGCCCCGGCCCCCCCGCACCCATGTCCACTCCCCAAAAAATATGATTTTTGATACTTTTTAAAAAAAATTAAGTCACTTAGTGACAGCGGAGTACTTTGTACTTACGCTGGCAAGTTCATTGCATCGAAGTTATGGAGGATGGAGGGGAGGGGGCGACGGCCTCAGGGGCAGAGCGGTGCCCCCGGGTTATGGGTGAATATGGGCACCAGGATGTTGGGGAGCAGTGCTGTGTAATGGGGCGCTGCAGCCAGGGCATTGGGGGTGCAGGATCTAGTGTGAACTATGGCCGGATAGTGAGCGGTAGGGTTGTCAGGTCACGTGGGCTGTCTGGTGGTGGCACTAAACATAGCCTTATCCAGGAAAGGGGGATATTTTTTTCACAAGTTTTTACTAGTTTGGGGAAAAGTTTGGTTTTCCCTTTCACTGCAGCCCAGTAATACAGAGCAGACAATATACTATAAAGTGTCTCCTGCTAGGAGTATATAATACAATCACTTCCATAAACCTCCACTCCACTTGTAATTGTAATCTATGGCTCATCCCTATACCCCTAATTATTAGGGGTATAGGGATGAGCCATAGATTACAATTACAAGTGGAGTGGAGGTTTATGGAAGTGATTGTATTATATACTCCTAGCAGGAGACACTTTATAGTATATTGTCTGCTCTGTATTACTGGGCTGCAGTGAAAGGGAAAACCAAACTTTTCCCCAAACTAGTAAAAACTTGTGAAAAAAATATCCCCCTTTCCTGGATAAGGCTATGTTTAGTGCCACCACCAGACAGCCCAAATGGACAGTAGAGTGAAACGTTGTAAGAAGTTAAGAATTGTCATCATCATCCATTCCCGCCAGCCAGTTACCTCAGCACAGCTCACTGGTGACTGCTCACATCACTGCGCCGTCGCCCGTGCGCCGCCTACTCTCAGACTCAGAGTCCTGACGTCATCAGCCAGCGACCTAGGCTAGTGGCCGTGGCGCCGTTAAGTGACGTCACGCTGGGAAGCGGATCACCTCACCGCCCAAAGGTTTCTATCCGGGTAGGTGATTGGACTGTAATGCGGTCGGCGGCTGCGGCTCAGGTCATTCCGGGACACTAAATTGTCCCGGAATGAGGGTGACCGGGACCCGGGACAGACTCTCCAAATGCGGGACTGTCCCGGGCAATCCGGGACATGTGGTCACCCTATCGCTTCCCATCCTCTTTGAAACATTTTGTCATAACCCCACTACTAAAAAAATAACATCTTGACCCGACCTGTGCCGCTCACTACCAACCTGTTTCTAACCTCCCCTTCATTTCTGAACTTCTGAAACATCTCTTTTACTCTCTTCTACCTTTTCAATCTGCCTTTCCCTCTCTCCACTCTACAGAAACTGCCTTTACTAAAATGTCTAATGATCTCCTGACAGCAAACAGGAATGGCGACTATTCTCTACTGATTCTTCTTGATCTCTCTGCAACGTTTCATACGGTAGATGACAAACTCCTTCTCACCATGCTCCACTTAATTGGCCTTAAGGACACTGTTTTCTCCTGGTTCGCTTCCTTTCTCTCTGATCACTCCTTTAATGTATAATTTGCTGGCTCTGCTTCTTCTTATCTCCCTCTCGGTGTTGGAGTTCATCAGGGTTCAGTCCTAGGTCCTCTACTCTTCTCTCTCTACACCACCCCGATCGGACAGACTATCAGAAAATTTAGTTTTCAGTACAATCTCTATGATGATGACTAGGGATGAGCGAATCGACTTCGGATGAAACATCTTTAGTCAATTCGCATAAAACTTCGTTCTAACACTGTACAGAGCAGGAGCGCCGTACAGTATTAGAATGTATTGGCTCAGATGAGTCGAAGTTATTGCTTCGCAAAGTCTTGTGAGACTTCCCGCAATGAGTTCGTAAATTAATTTGTACTGTAAAAAATAATTTCCCAAACTCGAGTTCGGTTCCACGTTGTCACTGCCAGACATCTGAGAAGCTCTGACAGACGTTCTTCAGAACCTCCTGCTTGAGGTTCTTTTGTTTTGCTTTCGTTTTGTCATCTCGTTTCCCTCTCTCAGCTGTCATCTAGTTGCCTAATAATTCTGCACTCCCTGTGTGTGTATATATATATATATATATATATATATATATATATATATAAATATATATATATTCACTTAAATACCGTATTTTTCACCCTATAAGATGCACTCTTTTCTCCCCAAAGTGGGGTGAAAATTATAGTGCGTCTTATAGGACAAATACAGGGAGGGGGCGGAGCCGGCGCTTTGCATGTTGCCGATACATTGCAGGCTGTACTGCATAAGGACATCATTCTGCGATGTACCGGACCTCTATCCTGGCATGTACGGTACCTACTGAGGAAGAGGGAAGAGCCCGGCGCTTCTATGTGGCATACATAATGGGACAGCCTGGCCGGCAGCGTTCCTTCCCATCTGCAGCATGTGGGCGGTGTGCCGCTTGGCGCTCATCATGTTCACTCCGGCGGCACAGCAGAGAAGGTTGGTTGGAGTCCCTCTCTCCTGTGATGCAGCCGCCACTGCCCAAATGAAAACTGTGGGCTCTGAATCTTCCCGCGCCACTGCCACCAATGAATGTGATGATAATTAAAGGGGGAGGAGGGACTGGGAGAGGAATAAACTGCTGCGCTGTCTGACCTTGTGAGCGTGACGAACAGCAGCAGCAGCCTTCCCTACTGACTGTCCTCCTCAGCATCAGCCCGGGCCCCAGGGTGCACTCAGCAGCATAGCAGCTATCCCCCCAGTACAAAAGTGATTAGCCTGCCTGAAAATAAGGGCAGGCAACAACATATGTACCAGGCAGCCAGCAAGATTGGGGTTAATGTGACTCATTAACGCCAATCTTGCCACTGCCATGTTTTAAACATGAACGGGAGTCACTTATTTTTAATGTCAGGCTGGGCACATGTGCCTCACGTTATTAGTAAGTGACCCCCAAAGTACCATATCTTCTCAAATAATAGGCAACGTGGGGTTAATGTGAGATACAGAATACAGGCCACTTATTATTAATGTTAGGCACATGAAATGATGGAAGTCAAAATTCATAAGACTGAGCTGATAACATTAATAGCAAGTGACTGTTCATGTACGTCATGCTTTAACCCCATGTTGCTCATTATTAACACACCTTTTGTTCAAAATATATTTTTTCCTATTTTCACCCTCTAAAACCTAGGTGCGTCTTATAGGCCGGTGCGTCTTATAGGGCGAAAAATATGGTAATAAGCAATTTTAATGATTATTTGCATATAAGATAGGATGTCCCTTATATATTACGTCTACATGGCATTGTATTGATTTTGTTATTCTGTTATTTGCACTTTTTACTATTTTGTCTTGAAAAATTCGATTTGCATCTGTTTGTTTAACTTTCTGTTTGTAGAAGAGAAGAGAAATGGGCAAAATTAGCCAGAAACGAGCAATTACGTTTAAAAGATGTTTCTCTCTCTCGGTGCAGCTCTGGTTGTGGCTATGAAGAGCTGTGGAGTAACTATGTGTTGCAATCTGTTTGCGAACTTGATTAGAATTACTATTTACTGCCTGAGAAGAACGCTTAAAATATTAATTTATACTGATAAAGGTTAAAATTCAGGCTAGGTGCAATGAAGCGGTGGACTGTTTGTATAATTTACAGCCACTGGCTTCACTAGTACCAATAATACTTCTGTGTGCAGTACTGGAATTAATCTCCACCAGGATAACTGCTCTCAGAATAGATACACTTGATGTCTGTAATGTGTATCAAGGGTTAACAGTAGAGCTGCAGCTAACGATTATTTGAATAATCGATTAGTTGTCGATAATTTCATCGATTTAATCTGGAAAAAACACCAAAATGACAAAAAAAAATGGGGTTTATATGATTTCACTTGAAAAATTATGTTTAAAGGCCATATTAAAACAAATTTAGGAGTTACATAATTATTAAAATTTTGCATTACAATGTAAAAAAGACTGTGGATGGCACTGTTATGGGGAGGGGGATCTGTGGATGGTACTATTATGGGGAGGGGGATCTGTGGATGGCACTGTTATGGGGAGGGGGATCAGTGTACGACACTGCTATGGGGGGATCTATGGATGACACTATGTAGTATCATATGCTATATGTGCCATCCACAGATCCCTCTCCTCATAACAGTGCCATCCACAGATCCCCTCCATAACAGTGCCATCCACAGATCCCCTCCATAACAGTGCCATCCACAGATCCCCTCCATAACAGTGCCATCCACAGATCCCCTCCATAACAGTGCCATCCACAGATCCCCTCCATAACAGTGCCATCCACAGATCCCCTCCATAACAGTGCCATCCACAGATCCCCTCCATAACAGTGCCATCCACAGATCCCCTCCATAACAGTGCCATCCACAGATCCCCTCCATAACAGTGCCATCCACAGATCCCCTCCATAACAGTGCCATCCACAGATCCCCTCCATAACAGTGCCATCCACAGATCCCCTCCATAACAGTGCCATCCACAGATCCCCTCCATAACAGTGCCATCCACAGATCCCCTCCATAACAGTGCCATCCACAGAACCCCTCCATAACAGTGCCATCCACAGAACCCCTCCATAACAGTGCCATCCACAGAACCCCTCCATAACAGTGCCATCCACAGATCCCCTCCATAACAGTGCCATCCACAGATCCCCTCCATAACAGTGCCATCCACAGATCCCCTCCATAACAGTGCCATCCACAGATCTCCCAATACACCGGCCACATCTGTATTCAGACTATTCCTTAACTGGCAGTAGCTTTTACTTGAACTATCAGCTCTATGATCTTTATTACCTTACAAATACAATAAAACTCCAGTAACAGGCAGAGCAGGCGGCGGCGTAACGTCACTAACTCACGTGATGCGCCTGCTCCGCCAACTTTATGAATGAAGCAGGCCCGTCACGTGAGTAAGTGACGTAACGCCGCCGCCCAATTTGCCTGTTACCGGAGCTTCATTGTAAGGCCTCCTGCACACGACTGTTGTGTGCACCCGTGGCCGTTGTCCCGTTTAACGTGTTTTTCTGCGGTCCCATTGACTTTCAATGGATCCGTGAAAAAAATCGGAAACTGCACCGTTTGGCAGCCGCGTCCGTGATCCGTGTTTCCTGGCCATGAAAAAAATATGACCTGTCCTATTTTTTTCACGGCCAACGGTTCACGGACCCATTCAAGTCAATGGGTCAGTGAAAATCACGGATGCACACAAGATTGTCATCCGCGTCCGTGATCCGTGTCCGTTTTTTCCTATCATTTCAATGGCAAACTTGACTTAGATTTTATTTTCATTTTTCATGTCCGTGGATCCTCCAAAAATCACGGAAGAAAAAACGGGCACGGATCACGGTACAACGTAACCACGTTTTGCGGGACGTTAAAAAATACTGTAGTGTGCAGGAGGCCTCAGTTAGTAAAGATGCGCTGATTTAAAGTTTAAGTAAAAGTTACTGCTGGTTAAGGACCCTGACCGCCCGCTCCCGCCCCGCATAGCAACGAATCGGCCGATTATTCGATAACGGGATTCGTTGTGACAACGATTACCGTTATCGAATATTATCGATAACTTCAATTAATCGTTGCAGCCCTAGTTAATAGGTCAGTCAGAGCTAATGACAGCACTCACTACGTGAGGGGGCGATTGATTAAATGTGCGTTTGTAGCTAGCAATCATACCCCAAACAGCTGTCACACTCTGGGACCTAGTATTAGGCTCTTATGTGCATAGTCCCCGCCTAATGTAGCGTCCACTCGATTCTAATGCTGACCAGTAGGGGCAGTCTGTCATCAGGAGCAGAGTGACTTAGCTTGCATTGGGCCTAGCCTGTGTATTTTAGCGTGACTGCATCTGGGAGAGAACAGGGAATAGCGCTGCACGCTGGAGGAGCCACTCGTGCAGCTGAGTAATCGCACAGCCTCCGGCTCTATGACGGCCGTAATTGCGGAGGCACACAAGATTGTCATCCACGTCCACGCGTCCTCGTCCGTTTTTGTCCTATCATTTGCATGGCAAACTTGACTTTTTTTTCACTTTCCTTCATGTCTGGTGATCCTCCAAAAATCAAGGAAGACACACGGAAACAAAAACGGAAACGGATCACGGAACAACGGAGCCCCGTTTTGCGGACCGTGAAAAAATACTGTTGTGTGCATGAGGCCTTATATAAAGGTTTTTTTTTATTTGTCCCAGACTGTCGCTTTAACCCCTTCCTTTGGGTCAAAGACATTAACCTGTATATCAGGAAGCTCAAATGGAAGAAATTCTTCCTACAAAATGACAGTGAGCAATGTCATAGATTAGGCATTGAACCTGAAGATTTACAAGATGTCAGAATGCTAACTGACCTGTTGGAAGAAGGGGATAAACATCCAGGCCAGGGCCCATTTACTAATCTGAGATCACAATCACGCAAAATAGGTGACTATTCCCCGCTGGATGCGTTTCTCAGTCATTACGGATAAACTAAAATCTCTCCTTCCATATATACAGTATCCCACGCATCCAAGATGAGAGAGGAAAAATTAGGTCCCTTTCACACGTGCGTGATTTCCGCGCGTGTGCAGTGCGTGACGTGAACGCATAGCACCCGCACTGAATCCTGACCCACTCATTTCAATGGGGCTGTGCAGATGAGCGTTGTTTTTCACGCATCAGTTCTGCGTTGTGTGAAAATCGCAGCATGCTCTATATTCTGCGTTTTTCACGCAGCCCTGGCCCCATAGAAGTGAATGAGGCTGCGTGAAAAACGCATTGCATCCGCAAGCAAGCGTTTTTCACTGATGGTTGCTAAGAGATGTTGTTTGTAAACCTTCAGTATTTTATCACGCGCGTGAAAAACACATCAAAACGCGTTGCACCCGCGTGGAAAAAACTAAACAACTAAACGCAACCGCAGACAAAACTGACTGAACTTGCTTGTAAAATAGTGCGAGTTTCACTGAACGCACTCTGAACTCATCCGGCCCCAATCCGCAACGCTTGTATGAAACCAGTCTTAGTGGCTCTTGAAACCCTACAAAAAGATTCCACTATAGTAATCAAACCCTCGGACAAGGGGGGTAACGTTGTGATTATGGACGTGGACAAATATGAAGACATGTGTACACGCATCTTAAATGATAGTTCATGCTGCTACAGGCGGTTGGACCACAATCCTATGAATGCATTTAAACTTCAACTTAGGCACATCCTATCAAAGGCTGGACAATGTCACCTTATTGATAAGACAGAATTCTCTTTCCTGTTACCTGAATGTCCGGTGCCAAAAATACACAAAGGGCTTAGTCCCTTAAAGGGCAGTGTCAGGCGTAGGGAGTCTCACTGAAAAAATCAGTATGTACGTGGATGAAATTTAAAGACCTTTCGTATTCAATCTCCCGTCATACATACGAGACTCCATGGACGTCCTCAGACGCCTAAACGACGTCTACTGTGACACAGAAACATACCTAGCCAGCCTTGACCTAGGCACTTCAGCTCTATACCACACAGGAATGGATGTGGAGCAGTCAGAACATTCCTTCATGAGAGGGGATCACATTTAATGGCCCATGGCAAGCTGGTGATGGAATTATTAGAGTTCGTTCTGGACAAAATGTATTCCTCTTCAACCGGAAATTTTACCACCAGCTCAGGGGAGTGTCAATGGGCAGTCCTTGTGCCCCAACCTTTGCCAATCTCTACCTGGGCTGGTGGAAAAGAGAATTTGTCTTCAGTGATAAAATGTACCAATGGACGTCGTCTGTGACTCTCTGGTTAAGATTCATAGACTACGTCTTTATTTTATGGAATGGCACACATACGGCCTTCCATGAATTTGTATCACAGTTAAATAACAATGATATTGGCCTGTTTTTCACCAGTGAAATTGATGACACCCATCTGACATTCCTGGATTTGTCAATCACCATTGACAAATCCAGAAAGATTGTTACTAATATGTACCGCAAACCTACGGCCACCAACAACCTACTCAGATGGGAAAGCACTCATCCAAAGAGGCTCAAACGTGGCATACCCAAAGGCCAATATTAACGAGTCAGGTGCAATTGTTCTGAGTGAGTAGATTTTAAAAGGGCTGCCAATGACCTGCAAAAAAGATTTTCCCAAAGACGATATCCAAAGTCATGTCTCACTGAGGTGTACGCACACGCATCAGTGAGTAACACATATGACCTCTTGCTCCCTAAAAAACGTGACTCTAATGACGGTACAATCCAGATCATAGGGACCTATGATGTGGAAAATAGTGAAATTCGTGACCTACTAAATGAACATTGGGGACTATTGAAATCAGACCCAATAGTAGGTCACCTGGTGGGAGACTATCCCTTGGTAACATACAGAAGGGGAAGCAATCTGAGAGACAAGTTGGTGCACAGCTTATACAATCCCCCTATAGATGCTACAGGGCTGAGTAACAAACCCATGGGCACCTTTAAAGGGCTTCTGTCACCCCACTAAACTCTTTTTTTGGGGGTACTTATAATCCCTATCCTGTGATATAGCTATACATTATGTTATTAATCATTTTCGTTCTGTAGATATGTCAAAAACATACTTTTATAATATGCTAATTACCTGTCTACCAGTAAGTAGGGCGTCTACTTGCTGGTAGCAGCCGCAAAAAAACTCCCCCTCTTCCTGTTGATTGACAGGGCCAGCCGCAATCTCCTCCTCCGGCTGGCCCGGTCAGCATTTCAAAAATCGCGTGCCTGTGTTGATTCGGCGCAGGCGCTCTGAGATAAGGAGGCTCGCCTCCTCAGCGTGCCTGCGCCGATGACTTCACCGAAAGAGAAGACGTCATCGGCGCTGTGTACCTCCACAGTCATTGCTGAACAATATTGCTCTGCTGATTTAGAACTTATGACACTTAAATGCAGACCGTTCTACTCACCGAGGGAATTCACCGTCGTGTATCTCACCGTAGTTTATATTCCTCCACAAGCTAATATTAAGCTGGCACTGTCCAAATTGCATGATACTACGAACAGTCTGCAAAATATCCATCCAGATGGAGTGCTCATCTTAGCGGGTGATTTTAACCAAGCCAATCTCAAAACTGTGCTCCCCAAATTCTACCAGTTTGTTAAATTCCCAACTAGGGGGAGAAATACATTGGACCGTGTTTATTGCAACATAGCAAATGCTTATACAGCATCACCTGCCCCCCATCTTGGCAGGTTGGATCACATTTCTTTGTTTTTAGCTCCAGCATACAAACCTCTTATCACCAGGATTAAGCCTACTTTGCATACAATCAGAGTTTGGCCTGAAGGAGCCACAATGAGACGACAGGATTGTTTTGAGGACACCGGTTGGGATTTGTTTGAACAGGCAGCTACAAAGGAAAATCACACAGACTTAAACATATATGCCTCCTCTGTCCTACCCTATATTAAATTTTGCATAGACAATGTCACTGATACCAAAATCATTCGGACCTTCCCAAATAGGAAACCATGGATAAACAGAAATGTCCAAAACCTTTTGAAGGCACGTGACATTGCTTTACGAAAGGGAGACCCAGATGAGTACAAAACAGCCAGGTCCAATCTGAAGAGGGGCATTAAGGAGGCGAAGCGCTGCTACAAAACAAAAATACATCATTTTACAAGCTCTGATTCCCGACGCATGTGGCAACACCTGTTCTATCAACACTGGAAACTCTTTCTCTCCTGATGACCTAAATCATTTTTTTGCACGATTTGACAAAGACAATGAGCTGCCTATCATCAAATTTGCCCAGCAAGAGATCATGTTCCCTGATGCTGAGAGCACATGAGGTAGAATGGGCCTTAAACCACATTAATCCCCACAAAGCAGCTGGCCCTGATGAAGTTCCTGGAAAAGTCCTAAAAAACTGTGCTAAACAGCTGAAAACAGTGTTTACCAGTATGTTTAACAGCTCACTAGAGCCGGCCATTGTCCCCACTTGCCTGAAGTCCTCCACAATTGTCCCAATTCCAAAACAGGCCGGGGTGAAGACCTTAAGGGCTGTTTCACACGAGTGGATGCCATGCGTGGCATCCGCTCCGTGAAAGAGTGCCAAGACCCGATGCGGACAGCAGAAGCACGGAGCAGTAACATGACTGATAATGATCCGTGCCTCTCTGTGATCTCTTTACTACGAAATCACGGTGAGATAAAGTTGTCACTGTGATTTCGTAGTATAGAGATCACAGAGAGGCACGGATCATTATCAGTCATGTTACTGCTCCGTGCTTCTGCTGTCCGCATCGGGTCTTGGCACTCTTTCACGGAGCGGATGCCACGCACGGCATCCGCTCGTGTGAAACAAGCCTAAGTGATTATCGCCCGGTGGCTCTCACTCCTATTGCTTTGAAGTGCTTTGAACAACTTGTCCTCAGGCACATGAAGAGCAAGATCTGCACCTCCATTGACCAATACCAGTTTGCTTACAGAGTACATAGGTCGGCTGAGGATGCCGTCTCACTTACCCTTCACACTGCGTTGTCACACCTGGAGCAGAGAGACAGCTATGTGCGGATGCTGGTCATTGATTACAGCTCGGCCTTTAACACCATCCCTCCCAACAATTTGGCAACGAAACTGAACAAATTGGGTCTTAGCTCACACCTGTGCAACTGGATACTGGATTTTCTTACAAAAAGACCACAAATCGTACGCATGGGCAAGCACTTTTCTTCATCATTAAGACTAACATTAGCATTAATGGTGGAAACGTGGAGATAGTTCAAAGTTTCAGATTCTTGGGAGTTCATATTAGTCAGGACCTGTCATGGATAAAAAACACAACAGAAATTACCAAAAAAGGCCTTCAGAGGCTTTATTTTCTGAGGAGTCTGAAGAAAGCACAACTCCCAAAACAGCTGCTAGTCAATTCTTACAGGTGCACCATAGAATCTGTTATCACATACTGCATCACAGTGTGGTCCTCCGGCTGCTCTTCTGAGGACAAAAAGACCCTCAAGCGCATCATCAGAATGGCTGGCAGAATCACTGGTACTCAGTTACCATCTCTGGATGACATCTTCACTGCTCGCTGCAGCAACAGGGCAAAAATTATCTGCGGGGATCCAACTCACCCCGGCCACAGCCTTTTCACTCCCCTACCCTCTGGTAGGCGTCTTAGAGCCCTACATGCCCGCACCACTAGGCTGAAGAACAGCTTTTACCCCAAAGCAATCAGTCTCCTAAATGCTCGGAGATTATTGCCCCTTCTTAGGATAGAAGCTACCACAGACTGAAAGTGACTGCTGCATTCATGAACCCATGATGATCTCTGCAGTGGTGTCTGAATCAGTGTGTATATATACTTATAAGCACTTCCTACTTTACTCTTGCTATATATATGCTGTGAACTGGGAATAGTAATGCTTTCTAGTGCAATGTTTTGTATTTTTCTAGTGTAATGCTTTAGTTTAAATGTCAGTTCTTGTTCCTCTGTCCATGGCATCTAGGATTGCTCCAAAAACAACATTTCATTGTATTGTACATTGTATTACATTGTATTGTACGGTGACAATAAAGGCATCTTATCTTATCTTACTTAAACCAAGCGGCTTGAATGACTTTATTTTATATACTAACTTCATCTAATTTTAGAAAAAAAATCTGCAGCTTACTAATAGCAGCTATGTATGATATATATGTCATGCCGTTTCTATGCCTTTATATGTGATGCATACAGGCTCCAATGCCCTCCGCCCATGTCAGTAATAACACCTAAGTGCTGTATGTATAAATATAAAGAATAGATAATCATATATAGTATTTCCCTGTCAAGGGAGACTGACTATACCTTGTTTAAACCCTTCCCTTGCTGTAACCCATAATCCACATATAGGATCTATATTTCTACTTACAAGTAGCTAATGTAGCCAATCAACCAGTATCCACGTCAGCACTATGCATAAAATGAAGGACGGCATGAGGGGAGGTCTATTCTGCCTCGTCCGATTCTCGACGTCTGTAGCTCCACCCAGTGGGAGTGGCCCCATCTATGTAAAGAGCGCTCGTGGCAGCCGCGATTACGGCCGTCATAGAGCCGGAGGCTGTGCGATCACTCAGCTGCACGAGTGGCTCCTCCAGCGTGCAGCGCTATTCCCTGTTCTCTCCCAGATGCAGTCACGCTAAAATACACAGGCGAGGCGCAATGCGAGCTAAGTCACTCTGCTCCTGATGACAGACTGCCCCTACTGGTCAGCATAAGAATCGAGTGGACGCTACATTAGGCAGGGACTATGCACATAAGAGCCTAATACTAGGTCCCAGAGTGTGACAGCTGTTTGGGGTATGATTGCTAGCTACAAACGCACATTTAATCAATCGCCCCCTCACGTAGTGAGTGCTGTCATTAGCTCTGACTGACCTATTAACCCTTGATACACATTACAGACATCAAGTGTATCTATTCTGAGAGCAGTTATCCTGGTGGAGATTAATTCCAGTACTGCACACAGAAGTATTATTGGTACTAGGGAAGCCAGTGGCTGTAAATTATACAAACAGTCCACCACTTCATTGCACCTAGCCTGAATTTTAACCTTTATCAGAATAAATTAATATTTTAAGCGTTCTTCTCAGGCAGTAAATATGAATAGCTGTGTGTGAATGCGTTGTTGAGTTACAGGAAAGTTGGGTACTTGTATGAAGGCAAGTAAAGCATGGGTGCATACTAACAGTAAGTCATATTAATAGCAAGGAAAAAGTGACTGTATAAATTGAGGTAGTAAATGTGTGGAGAGGAACCACTTACATTTCTATAATGTTTTATGTGTGTTATGTAATGTGCAGGTGTCAGGTTTTTATTGGCGCTCCAAGAACTCGGATGTGTATGTGACAGGGGCCCTTTATGTTTGCCTGTTTCTATGTCTGTGGACCGTTGGTCTGACCTGGGCCTGGGCCTTTTGCCATACCTCCCTCTGTCTCACCTGTCATATCCCTTATCTCCTGCCTCGCTGCCCGTTGCTGTCTACACCAGATAGGGCAGGCGCGCGCCTGCCAGACGAATCCTTCGGCCATGCTGCCTCTGTGCCCCATCCCAAGCTAGCGTTCCATAGAGGTGCGCGCCCGCAGCTTCCTGTCATTTATTATTCCAGGGGTGCGTGCTTCCTGCCTCCCAGCACAGCCCCTGGGTGGGGTCACAAGTATATATAGCAATCAACTGGATCGACACCACCTAGTGCTTGCACGGGTGTACCCCCTAAATATATATCAACAAGGAGAGCAGGTACCACAAAATACCCAAAGTATCAAAAATGTATTGGACATAAAAACATGAACACAGATACAAATAAGTAGAGACAATACAAAGTGTTTTACTGCCTGAATATACGCTTTAAAGGAAATTTTATTTTTCATATATTAAAATCGTGGCGAGCTTGCCACATGTAGGATTTGTCAGGCTAAGCCTGGATGAGTGGCCCACTCCACAATTGTATGGGTACAGCCACTCAAAGCAGGCTTGTAAGACGTGCAGAGCTGGAATATCAGTATGGTCCGTACTGGATGCCTCTTCTGATAATTCACAGATGCACTCCCATATATTCACTAGTGGTGCTTGGATTCCCAAAGATGTGTCAAGGGTACCAGCAACAAAGTTTGCAGCTTCAGTGGTCAGCTGCAACAATGTTTCCACATAGTGAACATGGGTAGATAGAGGAAAGGATAGATGAACTGTGGGTGAGAGCCGTTATGTACGAGCTCTACTTACAACCCAGCTGATTAGCATCCCTAATATCCGATCACTATCTTATTGAGAACCGTCTCTGCAAATATAAGCGTCTGCTCGACGCGTTTCTGTGTCACTCTATGTGTGGTGACATTTCTTCAGGAGCAGAAGTAACAGCGGCATGTGTGTAGATTATTATAGTCATGGACAATTCTACACTCTGCACACTGATGGAGGACGCTGCACGCTGCTATTTGCGCGCGTGCAGCTTCAAGAGATACAGCCTCCGGCGATGTGTTTAGCAGCCGTGAAAAAATGTATTGGACATAAAAACATGAACACAGATACAAATAAGTAGAGACAATACAAAGTGCCCACAACGGCAGCTCACAAAGATCCCATAACAATGCAGCTAAAGGAGATCACATATGATATTCACAGCAGGAATACTCGAAATCTGCATAGCATATATCTAATAAGGAACATATCTACCATAATAGCTAACTTCAATATGCGATGGGAGTATAGCGGGTACAGATGATATATGTGCAATGTAGCGGCTCGGTAAATCAAGTGTATACGTATATGCATCAGTAAGGTGCAAATCATATGTTTACCGAGCAGGTCAGATCTCTCTTACCTGATATCCCGCTGTGTGTGAGTGAGCTGTCACTGCCTGGCGTGGTCCTCTACGCACGTTTCGCGTTAGCTTCTTCAGGAGAATTCGCTATCTATTAGCACAGGAGGTCTTTAAACTATCTTGTGGCCAATAGTTGGTTTCCCTCCAGTCATGTGATGTAAATCTGATACGAATGTGTGCATGACTGGAGGGCTATAGGAAAAGGGCCCCCATAGTTATATAAAGGATAGGTAGATAAGAATTCCTTTTACATCTTAGGTAATGCTGATCGTCTCATAAGAAACCATTCTACAAGAACATTAGGTTACTACAGTTCATAAAGACATGTTGTGTGAGCTGTAATCATCTACTGATAACGAAAAATAGCTCATACCAGCAATCATACAATTGGTTCATAGGGACACCGCCCGTTGAAAACAGAGTACTGAGCTTGCGTAGAACGTGATACTCTTATATAATAGTATGTTGCAATGCGCGTAATAGTAAGCGCGCACAAACAGTACTTAACTATAACTAGTGCTGTTCATGAGGAAATGGCTACAAGCCATCCAATCATAATGAAGCTCATGACTGAGCATCCCCAGGATGCAACAAGATGATGGGTGGAGTTATGGGCATATAGGCAGAGGATCTTTCCCATATGGTTGGGACTTTTCCACTGCTGACGAGCCGTGTGATGTGTATGCGCTGCCTCCTGATGAATCGCTGGTCCCCCGATATGGAGTGATGATGCAATATCCGGTAATGTATTGATTCTTACTCTATGATTTATCCACGATTTCATTATATACTTTAGAAAACTGTATATTAACATAAGTATTCATATAATAAATCATTAATAACAGAGAGAAATTGTATGCTGTGTGTTTCCTAGTTGGGAAGCTAGTGAGAGGAAAGGTGAGGCCTTAGCACCGCCAAAAACATGGCAATACATTAATTGGCGACGAGGATGGGATTTGACCTTTTATAACATATTGTTTGGGGCAGGGGAATCCAGGGGAGTAATTTGTAGAAGTTTGGCATGTTGCCAGAAGTAAGGGGCAATTGATACATAAGCTCGTAAAATTGCCCCTGAAGGATATTTTGACTTGAAACTTGGTATCTGAACAAATCATCCGGTAAAGCACCGATTAGATTAAGACAGGAGTAAGAAGCTCCTCCTTTCCAGTTTCAAAGCAAAATATCTTAGAAACTAAAAACAATTTATCTGTCGGAGGTTGTCTTAAAACGTTCCAAGTAACAAGGGACACCTCTGAGCACAGCCCCACCCATTTTGGCAAAAAGCCAAAAATATAACAGTATGTTTAAAAAAAAGGGCAAATCCCAGAAAGAACCCGTGGAGATCCCCGGCTGGACCGAGGCTCCCTATAATATAATAGCAACAGAATTAGCTGGTCACGGGTTAGCGGAATCATGGGATAAACAGTTAAAAGAATCAAATCCGGTGGATGTAGTTCAAGTACTTGAGAAACTCCCAGCGAAAACTGGTGATGTAGTTACCCTGGCTCGAAGGAGCTGGGTGTTGGCATCTGCATATCGTGGAGTGCACAAGCGATTGCAGAAGGCAATTCAAGATCAGAGGCGCGCGGAACAGGCTCAGTTGGAAGCCGAGGGGCGTGCTCTGATGTTGGAATGTAGTGGAAAACTGTTGAAAGACAAGTTGACCCACTATCAGACTATAGCAGAAAACTCTGCTGTATACATAGCGGCGAATAAATATAAGAAAAGAAGGGGTAAAATTAACAAGAATAAAGTTTATAAACATATAGCTGCCGCTAGTGTGGATCGGGACCCTAGTAGATGGGATGGGGATATCTGGGATTCAGACTCGGATGATTGGGATGAT
The DNA here is from genome assembly GCF_014858855.1 of Bufo gargarizans. NCBI lineage: Eukaryota > Metazoa > Chordata > Amphibia > Anura > Bufonidae > Bufo > Bufo gargarizans. The sequence continues at coordinate 11,629,847 of NC_058085.1, forward strand.
TGTCCCGATGGTCCTGATTGTCCTGATCCAGTGATGGATCCCCCATCTGCTAAGGCATTCCCGGTGCTACGTAGGAAGGAAAAAAACTACCTTAGGACCGGAAATAAGGGAAAAAATAGGGTAAGAGTGTGGCATACAACCCTCGGTTGTCTGCTACACTCACAGCAGAAGGGGATGGCATGAGTAGTCAATATGCGGAACTCATGGCTGTTTTCCTTGCGTGAAAAAAGAACAGGGAGATCAATGTCACATTTTCACAGACTCATGGTCGGTAGCTAATGGCTTGGCTACTTGGTTGATGGGCTGGAAAAAACATGATTGGGTTATACATGGAAAGGAAATCTGGGTAAAATGGATGCTATAATATCAAAAAGAGATAGGGTGGCACAATTGCTATTAATCCCAATATATATAGCACAGATAAAAGAAACAACAGCCCCCAAGGAACTAACTGTGAGGGGACAGAAAGGATTTGGATCCACTAATGAAATTAGTGTAGGTGCTAAGATTTGGATTCAAGATGTAAACGGACCTCCGTCACCTGCTGAAGTAATAGCGGTTGGCAAGGACCGTACTCTACTCGTGATGAGGCCTGGAGTAGAGAAGTGGGAATATATCCCACAGGAAAAATGCTACTTAAGGGAATAATGCTGTATTCTTGACTTACAGAATCCACTAAGACATTGTGGCATCGCCCTTGGTCTCCTTGGTATCGTGTGGTTGGCATCCTACGCAGACGGTAATACACCCGGACACAAGCTGAGCCTGGCTGAATCCAGAAATTGGACGTGGGGATGGAGAAACCATTCTAAAACCAGGAAACAGGACAGTGTTACATGTGAAGCCAATTGACTCTGCATTTGTTCTTTGCAAACCCTACAGCAGCAACAACAGAAAGGGTTGTCCCAAACCATGTTGTTGACGGGGAATGAGGAAGTTTGGAGGACCGTGTTTAACTCTTTTGTAAGGGAAAAACACTGGCTGGACATCAAAGCGCCTAAAATAAGGTGTAATGATACGTCCTGCACCGGTAAATTGGTCTACTACAATGTGACTAAAAGTAATATAATGTGCAAGTTTGTAGTATTACCAATGTTAATGGGCCCAGAAGGTAATCAACATTTTTGGGTACCTACATTTTATGGACAAGTAATTGATAGCAATAATAGCACACATGATTTAACTTTCTGTGATGACACTCTTGAAGGTAAAATCTGTAAGTTACAGTCTGCTGTATATGAGCCTTGCTTGTTACAGAACACTGTAAATAAATGCGAGTGGACCATAATGCCTACGTCATACCGATGGATGGTTGAAGTAGCACCCCAGGTGATATGCGTAGTGACAGATCGTCAGGTGGTCCCTAAAATGAGGGTGCCTTTTGCAGGATGCATACACAACATCACGGTTATTCAATGGGAAAATGAAACTTTTATGTTAAATCCAGATAATGAGCTAAGCACCAAGGTGTTATGGCAAGACACGGCTTTAGAAGTCCCTAATTGGGATCTAAATTTGACTAGACTGAAAGCTTTGCTGGACAAATCGATAGAAGTTAATGCAGCAATTAAAAATTTGAACAGGAGTATCACGGGACACAAGCTCTTTACTACGGTAGTGTATGATAAAATAGTAAAAGTAGGATCCACCATAGCGGACGCTACATCCCATCATTGGTGGGACATATTCATGGGGTATTCCCCATCGGCCAGGACTACCATGGATTGGGTGGTTCACCCCTTGTTGGTAGTCATCATAGTAGTAATTGTACTATCTATTTGGAATTGTTATGTAGCCTACGGTATATGTTGTAAAAAACGAAAAATGATAATGGTCTCCTATACCAACGGTCAGCATTAAGGACCGAATGTGATGTAAATCTGATACGAATGTGTGCATGACTGGAGGGCTATAGGAAAAGGGCCCCCATAGTTATATAAAGGATAGGTAGATAAGAATTCATTTTACATCTTAGGTAATGCTGATCGTCTCATAAGAAACCATTCTACAAGAACATTAGGTTACTACAGTTCATAAAGACATGTTGTGTGAGCTGTAATCATCTACTGATAACGAAAAATAGCTCATACCAGCAATCATACAATTGGTTCATAGGGACACCGCCCGTTGAAAACAGAGTACTGAGCTTGCGTAGAACGTGATACTCTTATATAATAGTATGTTGCAATGCGCGTAATAGTAAGCGCGCACAAGCAGTACTTAACTATAACTAGTGCTGTTCATGAGGAAATGGCTACAAGCCATCCAATCATAATGAAGCTCATGACTGAGCATCCCCAGGATGCAACAAGATGATGGGTGGAGTTATGGGCATATAGGCAGAGGATCTTTCCCATTTGGTTGGGACTTTTCCACTGCTGACGAGCCGTGTGATGTGTATGCGCTGCCTCCTGATGAATCGCTGGTCCCCCGATATGGAGTGATGATGCAATATCCGGTAATGTATTGATTCTTACTCTATGATTTATCCACGATTTCATTATATACTTTAGAAAACTGTATATTAACATAAGTATTCATATAATAAATCATTAATAACAGAGAGAAATTGTATGCTGTGTGTTTCCTAGTTGGGAAGCTAGTGAGAGGAAAGGTGAGGCCTTAGCACCGCCAAAAACATGGCAATACAAGTCATGTGATCTATCAAGTGTTGACTCCACTTAAGGCGCATCATGTAGTCAGCCGGCTGGGTATTCAAAGGACTTCCGCCCTTCCGATCGCGCGACTCTAGTGAGGGCAGCACACGTCTGACGTCACTAGGATCACGCCTGACGGAACGGCGCAAGTCCACCCACCTCCGACCCGTGATGCGCACCGAAGTCATTCAGTTCACTTACTAAGTCCATGGGTGCATAGAGGTAAATTGCTGGTGTTATCGAATATATTATTAATTCCCTCTTCTAATGGATGCGACTATGAATGCTGACTTATTCAATAGTCGCATATGGTATATATAACGTATATCTCCACTCCACACATAGCTAGGATAAAAAGGATCTGTTCTAATGAAGGAAAGTATAAAGAACAAAGTAAAAATATGATAGAGAGATTCAAAGCCAGGGGATATAGTAACAGACAAATTAAAAGAGGAGCTGGAAAAATAAAGAAAAAGACCCGAGAACAACTATTATGCCCTAATGTGATAAAAACTGAAGAGACATCATTTGACACCAGATTTTTTACGGAATACAATAGCCAGTGGTGGCAAAATAAAGGAATTTTACAGAAACACCGGAATATATTACAAACAGATTTGACCCTGAAAAAATGTGTTTCCGAAATAACTCTTGTGACAGCAAAAAGAGCAAAAAATTTTAAAGACCTACTGGTGCATAGTCACTATATAGGAAAAACAGAGAGCAAAGATAATGATAAATTGGAAGGATCCTTCCCCTGCGGAACATGCAAGGCCTGCAAAAATATGGTAAGATCTACGGAATTGAAAGGCCTCAACCATGATAAAAGCTATACAATTAGAGAATATATCTCATGTTCCTCAAAAGGTGTTATCTACCACGCTAAATGCCCATGTAATAAGATCTATATAGATCTGACAACCAGGGAATTGAGAAAGCGAGTTAGGGAACACATACGGGATATAGAGAAAAGTAAAGATGAAGAGGACCTAAACAATCTTAAAACGATACCCCGACACTTTAAATGGTTTCATCAAAGTAATGAAAAATTGTTGAAGTTTATAGGTATAGATCAGGTACACATGGGAATGCGGGGGGGGGGGGGGACCTCAGTAAGAGGCTGGCCCAAATCGAAAGCAAATGGATCTTTCAATTGGGCACTATGGCACCTAAAAGTTTAAACAAAACCTTGGGATTTAGTTCCTTCTTGTAAAACTGTAAGGGGTTTTAATTATGTTTTTATGTTAATAGATATATATATATATTGTATTTTAATACTGTCTTGTTTGATTTATTATAGAACTTACCTGTGGTCGCCTTGAAATTAGGCTGATGGCTGGATCCTCCAATCCATGGAAGTCCATGGGAACCTGTGGAAGGAAAAAAATAAATACATATTGAGTATATTTAGAACCAACAACTGATTATAAATTATATGTAAAGAGAGAATACTTACATAAAATATATATCACGTATAATAATACAGATGGAGATAGCCTATGAAATTAGCACTTTAATATAGATGTATTATATATTATTAAGCACTACTATCGCACCATTGATGAGTGGCGACATAGATGTATAAGCTATAACACTATAGTTCTTGATTAATTTAGGTATGCACTGAGCACTTTAATTAACTGATTCCTTGTGGCCAAAATCAGCTTCGGGGGTATACCCTGAGGTGGGTGGCTCCCCGGTCCACTTATCCATGTCGTCACATGGATTGGCACATATATATTGTGGGCACTGTGATGCACGGAGGGTCGGTGTATCATGGGATAGACAGGATCTGTCGTGTCCTGTTCGGCTTAGACCCACCCGTCTTTATGTACACTATTGTATTTATATGTATTAATTAATAATTTATTATTGTATACACGCATCCGAATATGCATTTTATACGCTTGTTTTTGCACATATTTATTATGGATATTTATGTATATGGGATATTAATTCACATTAGATATATACTTATTCCCCCACATGCTTTCCTGTATGTTGGCTACTGTATATGTATAGATTCCGAGCGGGTCTGGATCTCTCTCACCCTGATGTACATTCTAAATATATACCACTCATAACTATATACATTTCCCCTATGTGTGGAGTGGAGATATACGTTATATATACCATATGCGACTATTGAATAAGTCAGCATTCATAGTCGCATCCATTAGAAGAGGGAATTAATAATATATTCGATAACACCAGCAATTTACCTCTATGCACCCATGGACTTAGTAAGTGAGCTGAATGACTTCGGTGCGCATCACGGGTCGGAGGTGGGTGGACTTGCGCCGTTCCGTCAGGCGTGATCCTAGTGACGTCAGACGTGTGCTGCCCTCACTAGAGTCGCGCGATCGGAAGGGCGGAAGTCCTTTGAATACCCGACCGGCTGACTACGTGATGCGCCGTAAGTGGAGTCAACACCTGATAGATCACATGACTGGAGGGAAACCAACTATTGGCCACAAGATAGTTTAAAGACCTCCTGTGCTAATAGATAGCGAATTCTCCTGAAGAAGCTAACGCGAAACGTGCGTAGAGGACCACGCCAGGCAGTGACCGCTCACTCACACACAGCGGTCACTGCCAGGCACTGACCTGCTCGGTAAACATATGATTTGCACCTTACTGATGCATATACGTATACACTTGATTTACCGAGTCGGCTACATTGCACATATATCATCTGTACCCGCTATACTCACATCGCATATTGAAGTTAGCTATTATGGTAGATATGTTCCTTATTAGATATATGCTATGCAGATTTCGAGTATTCCTGCTGTGAATATCATATGTGATCTCCTTTAGCTGCATTGTTATGGGATCTTTGTGAGCTGCCGTTGTGGGCACTTTGTATTGTCTCTACTTATTTGTATCTGTGTTCATGTTTTTATGTTCAATAAATTTTTGATACTTTGGGTATTTTGTGGTACCTGCTCTCCTTGTTGATATAAGTATAAATAGAAGCTTCCTCTGCTAGGAAGTTAGCTGAGCATTGAGAAACTAACAATAATAGCGAATGTGTTCTGTTCGGATCTTCTGTGTTTGACCCAGCCTGTTTGACCATTCTTGGCCATGTTTGGCTGCTGCCTGCATCGAACACCGGACCTGTCTGACACTGAAATTGTCTGATCCTCTGCACCGCACTCCTACCTGGTACTGGCTTCTGATCTCTGGCTTGTCTCTGACCATGCTTCAGCTTCTGTCTCTGACAATCATCATCATCATTATCATCTGCTACCATTACTCCAGTCCTCTCTGCAGCTTACCACTTCTCACCACCGTGTCTGCTATTGGACTAAGGTCACACTAACACTGCCGTTCTAACCACAACTTGAGCTATTTGAGTGTTACCTGTTGTCTTACTCAGTAAGTCAGCCATGTTTACTAATCCTGTAGGTAGTGGTTCAGTTTCTCTCTTGCTGGGTCTTGTCCTGTCTCCTGGGAGAGTGCTGTATAACACCCTAGGGGTTAGTGGCTGCCATCCCTAGGTTGACACAGTGAATCCACAATATCTCTGGTTTGACCAATAGGTCCCACCCACTAGTCGTAACAGTACGCTCAGGCCATGGATTCCGCTGACTCATAACCTGACATGGCCAAAGTCCTATCTCAACTGCAACAACAGCGTACCATTCAAAAGCAAGTAACATCTTATCTTTAGCATGTGACTGCTCATCTGGATTCCTTTTCTGCGGCTATTCAACCTGCACAGGCTCCTATGGGTTCATCTGCCACTACTCCTGTGACTATTACTGCTCATCCTAATGCTGGTCCTTGTTTGTCTCCATCTCCTCTCTACAATGGAGATCCCAATCATGCAGAGGATTCCTGAAACTGTGCATCATCCGTTTTGAACTTTTATGTTACCAATTTGCTTCTGAACGTGCTAAAGTGGTATTTATTATTTCCTATCTAGAAGGAAAGTCCTTGGCACGGGCAAATCCTATCTGGGAGAGAGCCAGTCTCATCACTAACAATATTGCTCTATTTTTTGGACTAATTTTGCAAAGTGATTGAACCAGATCGTCTTTTATCTGCTTCCTCAGCTCTCCCGTGCATCTGTCAAGGTGCGCGCTCTGTTGGACAATATGCCATTGAATTACGTACTTTATCCTATAAACTGTCCTGGAATGAAAATGCTCTCATTGCTACCTTCTGGGAAATCAAGGATGTACTTGGAGGGAAAAGAGATTCCATCTGCTTTGGAAGCCATAGTGACTCTGGCTACTACTGTAGAATCGACATCCCATGAATCCCTCAGAGAGTCTTCTACCAGAACACTTATGCCCTGGGTGGCTCTGTCTACTGTGTCTGCTGTTCCTAAACCCATGCAGGTGAATCACATTAGGCTGTCAGATGAGGAAAGACGGCACCGTCTCTCTGCTGGTCTTTGCCTATACTGTGGTAGTTCCGGCCATCATGTCCACAACTGTCCTAGGAAGTCGGGACTCCAGAGCATTGGGTCATTAGTAGAGATGACCCTAATTGAAGATAGTTAATTTCTGTAAACCTCTGTTTTACTGTCATTTGGTAATGCTAGGTTCTCTGTGACAGCCTCTATTGACTCTGGTTCAGCAGGAAACTTTCTGCACCAGGCTGTGGTGGATCAGTATTGAATACCAGTTCGACTACTCAAGAATCCCTTGGTTATGACATCAGTCAACTGCAAAGCCCTATCCGAATCTGTGTTATATGACACGGAGCCTCTGGATCTTCAAGTTGGAGTCCTACATTCTGAGGAGATTTCCCTGTATTTACTTCTGGAACCCTGTCATGTTGGGGCTTCCCTGGCTCTGAGTCCATGAATCCATCCTGGAATGGAAATCAGGAGAGATAATCCACTGGGAACAGTTGTGCCAGGGCAAGTGCCTGACCTATGTACAGCCAAAAGTTCACTCCCAACCAACTGCAAATTTAGGACGCCTACCTACCGTAAACCATCGGTTTGTGTATGTCTTCAATAAAAAAGGAGCAGAGACTTTTCCTCCTCATAATCCATACGATTTCCCCTTTGATATGTTGCCTGGATCTACTCCTCCTCATGGTAGGGTGTATCTCCTCTCACCTGAATCTCAAGCGATGGCTGACTATATCAAGGAAAATCTGGAAAGAAGGTTAATTCGCAAGTCCATATATCTGGCTGGGGCTGGCTTCTTTTTTGTAAAAAAAGAAAGATGAATCTCTTTGTCCTTGCATTGATTATCGTGGACTAAACAAAATCACACTTTGTCTTTTATTTCTGAACTTTTTGTTAAATTCTGGGGTGCCAGGATAGTCTCTAAACTGGATCTGCATGGAGCCTACAATTGAATCCGTATCCGTGAAGGCGATGAGTGGAAAACGGCCTTCAGTACCCGTAACGGACATTATGAGTATCTAGTAATGTCGTTTGGTCTGTACAACACACCTTCCGTTTAGGAATGTCCAAAAAAAGAGATGCCAGGGCCCTCCAAAGGAAGGGCAGTGGCAAAAATGTTGCTGGAGCCAGAAGAAGTAACAGCAGAAGAAGGATGGGGGTGGTAGCAACAACCGCAGCAACAGGCGAGAGCTTCCACAGTCATCCAGCAGTTGTGTTTTGACGATCATTCCCGCTGTCCTGAAATGGTTGACTCAGTCTTCAACATCATATCAACTGACATCAGATACACACAGCCAGGAGAGGGTGGGTTCTTCTAACACCACACTTAGGTGGCATGGCCCAGGAACAAGCTCTCTGCCCTCACCTCTCCTGAACCTGCCTCTTTCTTTTGTTGCTCCTTCTGCCAGGCAAGCGATGTATGCCGCCAGCTCTGCTCCGCTTTTTAGTGAGGAAGATATTACTGAGGACAGTCAGCAGCTACTGCCCAGTCCAGATTTGGAGATAAGGTCCGCTGTTTCCTCCTGTTTCTTCCAAGTAGTGACGATGACAGATTAGTTGTTGCAACAGATGTTGCGAGCGGTCAAGGATGCGGCCATGAGACTGGTGAGGGTGACATACAGTGCTGCCATAACTATTTATACCCCTGGCGAATTTTGACTTAGTTACTTTTATTCAACCAGCAAGTAATTTCTTGACGGGAAATGACATAGTTGTCTCCCAAAAGATAATAAGACAATGTACAAGAGCCATTATTGTGGGAAAAAAAAACATTTCTCAGCTTTTATTTACATTTCAGCAAAAAGTGTCCAGTCCAAAATTATTCATACCCTTCTCAAAAATCAATAGAAAAGCCTTTATTGGCTATTACAGCAATCAAATGCTTCCTATAATTGCAGTCCAACTTTTCTGCATGTCTCCACAGGTATGTTTGGCCATTTATCTTTAGCAATGAGCTCTAAATCTTTCAGGTTAAAGGGTCTTCTTGCCATCACCCTGATCTTTAGCTCCCTCCACAGATTCTCAATTGGATTCAAGTCTGGACTCTGGCTGGGCCACTCCAAAACGTTAATGTTGTTGTCTTCTAACCATTTCTTCACCACTTTTGCAGTGTGTTTTGGGTCATTGTCATGCTGAAATGTCCACTGGTGCCCAAGGCCAAGTTTCTCTGCAGACTGCCTAATGTTGTATTTGGGAATCTTCATCTATTGCTCTTTTTTCATGGTGCCGTTTACTGTTATTAGGTTCCCTGGTCCATTGGCTGAAAAACACCCCTAAAGCATTAGGTTCCCACCACCATGTTTGACAGTGGGGAAAGTGTTCTTTGGGTTGAAGGCTTCTCCTTTTTTACTCCAAATGAAGGAAACATCATTGTGACCAAACAATTAAATTTTTATTTCATCTGGGCATAACACAGAAGACCAGAAGTCTGTCTTCTTTGTCCAGATGAGCTTTTGCAAAGGCCAAGCGAGCTTTTGTGTGCCTGCTCTGCATCCGTGGAACCCAGCAGTGTGCAGTGTCCGTTGGATTGTCTGCCTTGAGACATTGCCACCAGCAGAGCCGAGATTCACCAGGATGGCCTTGGTGGTGATCCTTGGATTCTTTTTCACCTCTCTAACTATCCTCCTGGCCAGCACAGGTGTCACTTTTGGCTTCCGACCAAGTCCTCTGAGATTTTCCACCCTGTGCGGAACATCTTGTATTTTTTGCTCAAATGTAAATAAAAGCTGAGAAATGTATTTTTTTTCCCCCACAATAATGCCTCTTGTACATCGTCTTATTATCTTTTAGGAGACACCTATGTCATTTCCCGTCAAAAAAGTACTTGCTGGTTGAATAACAGTAACTTTAAGTCAAAATTTGCCAGGGCTATGAATAATTAAGGGCAAAACTGTAAGTGATAAGCAAAAAGTAGTGGATGATGTAGCCAATCGCACATGGGAGCCAGGTGAAGAGCGGGCTTCATCATCAGGGAGTGAGAATGCCAGCATGTCCTTAAGACAGCGGCAGAGCAGCAGCATGTGGTTGAGTCAGCAGGCTGCAAGCGTGGCCTTGAGCCAGCAGGGTGGCAGCAGTGTGAGATCTGGAGCCAAACGTGCTCAGGGTAGACCATCTGCTACTCAGGAGCCTACCTCTCCGGAAACAACTAGCGGTGCAAGTCTTCATAGAGACAGCGGTAGTCAGTCAGCACGCAGTGGTGGGGGTAAAATGCCAAGCTTGCTGGTGTGGGAATTTTTAAACAAGTCACCAGAGGACGTCAGCGTGGCCATATGTAGGATCTGTGGGCAGAGGGTGAAGAGTGGCCATGGTGCCAATGGTGTCACAATGGCCCTGCGTCGACACATGGAGCGTCACCATAAAGTGACCTGGGAAAACCATGGTGCTAATGTAGTGGTACAGCCTGACCCATCTCCCAGCAGCCTGTACACTTTCTCCAAAAGTCAGGGTTCCACCACCTCAGCAGAAGGGAACAAAGTTTCCTTCCCATCGTCTACTGGTCCTGATGCTCCTCGTCAGCGATTGATCACAAGGCTATTGCAAAAAGACAACAGTATGCGTACACTCATCCAACAGTACAGAATCTGAACGTGATCCTGGCCAAGTTGCTGGTACTACAGTTGACTCTGCACATTTCAAATAACTGATGGCTTGTGCCAAGCCAAGGTGAAGAGTCCCATGCCACCACTATTTCTCTAAAAAAGCTGTACCAGCCCTGCATACGTACATACAGCAGAAGGTGGGCTAGTCCTTGAGCCTGTCGGTGTCTGGCAAAGTTCATGGCACCGCCGAAGTGTGATGCTGTAACAATGGTCAAGTACAATATACATCCTTTACAGCCCACTGGGTAAATGTGGTTCCAGCCTAGATGCACCAACAACTTGCCCAGGTGATTGCAATGCCGCCTCCGTGTTCTAAAGCTGTGATTCCAGCACCACCTTCAGTTTACCACCTATGCAGAGCATGGCAGTGTCAGGCTGTTCTGCACCTGGCCAGCATGGCGAACTGAGTCACATCGGGGAGAAACCGCTCCACGTCTTCAACCATGAAATCGAATCCTCGTCAACTGAATATCGGAACCATGGTGCACTTCAGTCACTTTTACAGTACAAAACATGCCCTCCTTGAGCTGCAAAGGCAGAATAGTGTTTCCCAACATCGCCTCATATGCAACGTTTCCACATGTTGGAACTCCACCCTCCAAATGTTGGACTGACTATACGAACAGAGAAAAGGTGTCAATGATTTCTTGATGATGCAATCAGACAGGGGTACTCCCCTATGTAACTTCGACATTACCCTGTGGCAGCTCATGCGTGACACTTGCCGTTTGCTTAGGCCCTTTGAGGAGACCACTTTATTTGACAGTCGCCAGGACTATGGGATGAATGATGCCATTCCACTCCTTGACATCCTGAAGCAGATGCTTATATGTCTGGCTGGCTAGGGGACAGGAGACGTGGTGCTTACATTTTACGGTCACCTGAGCCCTGTGGGGGCTGAACTGGTGGAGTAGGAGGACGAGAAGGAGGACATTGACGCACAGGAATTATATACAGAAATAGGTGGTTTATCTCCCCAACTGACAGGAGAGGAACATGATGAGCTGCAGAGTAATGTGGAAGACCAGGCAGATGACCCCAACAGACCGTGACAGTATGCAGTGGAGATAGAATCAGGGAGTCCCTCTGATTCCCTTGTGCAAATGGCCAGATACATGCTGAGTTGCTTGCGTAGTGACAACTGCATTATCACCATTCGGAAGAGGGTGACTACTGGCTCTCCACCATGTTAGTCCCTTACTACCAGGCCAAAATGGGGGCCTTTTTACACCTGCTGAGGAATGATAAATGTAACTACTATCGAGACATCCTATGTAGTCGGTTGGTCTTTGCCTATGTGCCCCATTGCCCATCCTCACAAAGGTCTGACCCGGGGGACCCTCTAAGCTCACGCTCCACTGCCATGACTGCTGGGGGGAAGGGGGCAGGAGGAGCACCAGCTCCATCAGCAACAACATAAAGGGGTTGGCCACTTTCTGGTTATTGTTGATCAATATGCATGTAAGATGATTATATGACACTTACTAATATAGCCATTGTTGATTTTATGTGACATTTGCTATATTTTATAAGTCGTGTCCCCTTGTTGGGCAAATATTCTGTGCTGTCCACACAGGAGATCTGTCCATAAGACGGCCGCTGATGGAGGGTCATGTGGCCAAGCAAAAATAACTCCAGACACATCACTCAGCCTTCTCCACTCAAATGCACCATATCTGCTATCTGCACTTGAAAGTTGAAGAGTTTAGTGCAGGTGTGGTGAGTAATTTGCCTGGTCACATGACCCTCCATCAGCAGCCATTTTATGGAAAGGACTGCTGTGTGGTCAGCACAAAGGACTTGGCCAAAAAAAGAGACTACTTTATTAAATATAGAAAATGTTGCAGAATATCAGCAAAGACTATATTAGTAAGTGCTATATACTCATTTTGCAAACACATTGATAAACGGTAGCCGGAAAGTGGCCTACCCCTTTAAGTATTGAGCCTCGAATGAGTACTTTTCTTCACCTGCCTACTGAACAAACCACCCAGCAGCAGGACATGGAACCAGCAGCTGATGGTATACTTGGACTGTACCCTGAAATCCCAGATCCCCTGGACTACTGGGCAGGCAAACTTGAATCGTGGCCGCAACTGGCGGTGTTTGCTCTGGACAAGCTTTCCTGCCTGGCCAGTAGTGTGGCATCAGAGAGGGTGTTCAGAGAACTCACCTTTGAACACAAAATGTAGGGAGATTAACCTTTGTAAAGATGAATCAGGCGTGGATCAGCCATGATGTCTACACACCGATCCCTGATGCATCAGACTAGATCAGGGATGCTCAACCTGCGGCCCTCCAGCTGTTGTAAAACTACAATCCCACCATGCCTTGCTCTAGGTTAATAGCTGTAAGCTGTTCAGGCATGCTGGGAGTTGTAGTTTTGTAACAGCTGGAGGGCCGCAGGTTGAGCATGCCTGGACTAGATCATTCTGGCAGTAATGTTCTGACTGCAGTTTGCTGCCACACCAGAACAGGACCACTATGTTAACTCCTCTTGCTTTTGCCACCCTCGCACCACTAGTGTCTGTGTTTGGCCTTGTTGTCATCACCATGTATTTGACTCTTCTTCTTATCTGTCAGCAGAACCAAAAAAATGAAAACCACAACGGATCCTGTATTTGCATCCATAAGGCCTCTATCACACAGTCAGTATTTTGCATCAGGATTTGATCATGAGTTGGAAGCCAAAAGCAAGAGAGGTCCAAAACACAGAAGACATGCAAATATTACCATCACGTGTCATCTCTGTTTTGGACCCACTCCTGTTTTTGCCTTACCAATACTGACCAATTACTCACTATGTGACGACGGATTCTCAAAAGACAGGATCCATTATTTTGGGGCTGTTCTTGTAACAGATCAGAAGAAGGGAAAAATAAACGTCAACAGAAACTTACTGCTAACACCCTCTCCACTCTGTCATGGGCCCGCTACTTGTATCAGCGTGTAACAGAACAGGTTCTCCATAAATCTAACAATCCTCTCTGTTAGGCTACTTTCACACTTGCGTTCTGAGTGGATCCGTCATGGATCTGCAAAAACGCTTCCATTCACAGAATACAACCATCTGCATCTGTTCTGAACGGATCCGTTTGTATTATCTTTAACATAGCCAAGATGGATCCGTCATGAACTCCATTGGAAGTCAATAGGGGACGGATCCGTCCCCATTGACTTATATTGTGTGGCAGGACAGATCGTTTGGCTCAGTTTCGTCAGACGGACATTAAAACGCTACAAGCAGCATTTTGGTGTCCGCCTCTAAAGTGTTATGGTGACTGAACGGAGGTAAACTCATGCATTCTGAGCGGATTCTTTCACTCAGAATGCATTAGGGCAAAACTGATCCATTTTGGACCGCTTGTGAGAGCCCTGAACGGATCTTACGAAAGGAAAGTCAAAACGTGAGTATGAAAGTAGCCTTAGTAGTCTGTCTTGGATATCCAGATCCCTCATATAACCACTGCTCCTGTTATGGATATGAGACTGAAAGATCTGAAGCCATTACAAGATGGCGCTGGCATCCGGGATCACTCCCCACTTATCTATAGTTTACATTCCTTAACTTTAGACAGTTGATGATTAAAAATATTTACTCGTTCTACCAGCAGTAGACTATTGTCACATTGGTAGGCATGTTCCTATTGGTGTCGCGTATCTGTCACACCGATAGATGTCTTCCAGTTAATATGAAAAAGAGAGTCATATTAGTGGATGGAGTATAGGTTGTTGTAACGTATATCCTCGGAAAATGAGGACGGGCTCATATGACATATATGCCCCTTTCCAGAAGGAGAGAACAGGTTATCGGCAGCTGTCCTCTAGCTTCAGGGAGTTAGGAAAGTGTTCAGATTGCATGTACATGCAAAGATAACTTAGAGAGATTAACAGTGCGGGCGGCATTAGAAGCCTTCTGGCTGGGAGCAATGTACAGTATTCAGTATTCAGAAAGAAGAGAAGAAAATGGGGGCAGACTGTGACGAGGGTACCCCAAGTAGAGTCCCCTTTTTAAATACACACACACTCACCTGGCTAAAATTAGCCAGACATCTTGATTACAATAACAGCAAGGAACCAGAGAAAGATGGGAAAGCAACCTATTGAACCTTTGAGGGACTCAAAAGGTAGTCATTTTTCATATCTCTGGTTGTAGGCATATTCTGCACTGGCTAAGGCTGGATTCAACCTTCGTGGACCAGTACGATCACGGAGATATCAAACAGTATGTTCTTGTGCCCTTGGGAGGCTGAAACGCCAGCTTTAAGCCGTCCTGGAGAACCACAAGCCCCAGCAGAGTCAAGTTTGGTTTTGTTGTAAAATCATAAGGGTCAGTAATACCTAAATGTCATAGCTGTATTTAGTGGTTCCACAGAACTGTGGGCTCAGCCAGAATAAGGACATTCTGGGCTGACCTTAGCTGAGTCATAAACCTTGCTGACACCTTCTCGATCCTGCCCACACGTTTGTACCATTGGTGGGCAGAATTGTTGGCACCTCCTGTTTTAGAACTGTTATAAAATGCTGTCAGGGCATTGTATGGCATGAACTGGATCTGGCAAAGCTGCAGCATCAGCAGTCAGATCGACCCGCTGTGGGCGGAGAGATACCTCTAGTTGCAAGGACCACATTTCCAGTTATGGATGAGAACTGTGACACTGAGGTTTTCTTGCTATCTTTTGAGAAGTTACCATAAACTGCCTGAGTCACAGTGGGCCAGGTACCTGACACCCGGGCTGAGAGGCAAAGCCCAGCAGGCCCATGCGGCATTACCACCTGAAAAGGACAATGATTATCAGGCCCTTAAGAATGCTATTATTAAAAAATATCAGTTGACACCAGAGGTCTACAGAAGGAAGTTTAGGTCCATGGAAAAGGGACCTGCCGACTCCTTTGCTGATACGACGAGCAACCTATACAGTTGTCACCCGTGCGGCCCTGAGAGAGTTGATGGTCCTAGAGCAGTTCTATGAAATGTGCCACAAATACCCTGACATCAAGAAGTATGTGGAGGAGCGTAAGCCAGCAATAGCTGCCGAGGCCGCAGACATAGCCGATTAATATCTTGCTAAGGTGACACCTGATCCACATGGCTATTCTTTCTCCCGTTTGAGAAATATTCATTCCCAGCAAAGCAACGCTGTCACCACCAGACATCTGAGAAGCTCTGACAGATGCCTTTCAGAACCTCCTCCTTGAGGTTCCTTTGTTTTGCTTTCATTTTCTCATCTCGTTAGCCTCTCTCAGCTGTCATGTAGTTGCACTGATTGCATCCCTTTAAATCCCTCCCATAGTGCATCAGTTTGCGGTTTATATTACTTCCTGGAGTGTGTGCATGTTGATCCTACTTCTGAGTCTTCTACAAGATAAGTTTTGTTCATTCATTTGTGTTTTTATGTTTGCTGGATCCCAGGTGACCCTGACTCCCTCCGTATCTAGTGTAGGGAGCCGGTGGTCGTGTCCCCTCACTATTATAGGGTGTTCAGGTGTTATACAGTCGAGGTACGAGGATATGCAATCATCTATCATTGGGATTTTCGCATAGGCTTAGCAGTAAGGGAGAGAGCCAGGTCTGATGCAGGGCTCTCCCTTTTTGTTCCTTAGTTTTGGATCCAGTCAGTCGTATATTCATTTTGTGTTTTCTTGTTTCCTGTACACCTTCCGTGACAAACGCTTCCACCGACCAGCAACTGGAGCTGCCAGAATCAAGCCAGCACCTACAGACTTGCGCACGTGCTATGCGTGCGGCAAGCCAGGACATCTTAGCAACGCCTGTCCTGAGAAGAAAAAGTCAGCGCCACCTAGCAAGCCTGCCAGCAACCCATCAGCCGTGCTGTTCATGAGTGGGAGTGCTAAGAGCAACACAGACAATCTACAGGCTGTTACTGTGGGCAACCTGTGCACCACGGGCTTCCGTGACACCAGCTCAGAGGTCACACTAGTCCGGTCCGAACAAGGAGCTTATTCCAGGCAAAAGTCTCCCAATCACTGGAGTTGGGGGGACGAGTCCCAATGTTCCCCTTGCTCGTGTATTTCTTGATTGGGGAGCTGGAAGTGGAGTAAGAGAAGTCGGGGTCTCTGCGGAGATCCCTACCAAAGTTTTGTTAGGCACTGACCTGGGACGATTGGTCTCGTGCTATGTGCCCCCTGAAAGCACACAGGACTCACCCATCCTAACAGAACCCCCTAGACATACCGAGGTACTGTATGAGGATGTTTGTATAACCAGATCACCTTGGGGATGGACAGATGGAGGTGGGAAGTGGGGTGTGTGGGAGCAGTTCTCCTAAGACAGGAGATGTGGAAGGGATAGCAGGTGTATGTACACAGGTAACAGATGTATATTTATTCAATTCAAGTGATGGAAATGTTGAATGTGATTATATTGTTGTACCTGTTTTGCCTGTCACTCGCAGTGCTGCAAAGGCCGCAGCGGATCAGTCCATCAGGGAAGAGAAGGTGGAAGTGTCAATGTCCACCTGTTCTGCCTCAGTGGACTCAGCTGCTTCAGAGCCTCAGCAGCTGTCATTGTTTGCCACAGGACAGCTGGCTGGGACTTGTAGTGCCGCCTTTGAGCACGCCCTGCGGGATGACCCTAGTTTGGAGCAGCTGAGAAGCTTAGCTGCCAACACTCCCCCAGAGGGGTATAAATGCAAGGTGTATTGGGACAATGGGAAGCTGTATAAAGAGCAAAGCTCCCGCAGTGACAGTAGGGTGGAGCCACTCAAAAGGCAGCTCATTGTACCTGTGCAGTTCAGGGGACAATTACTGCAAGTGGCTCATGAGATCCCCTTAGCTGGTCACCTGGGAATAACAAAGACAAAATCCCGGGTGATGCAGAATTTTTTCTGGCCTGGCATCGGAACGGACAAAGCAAATTACTGTAGGTCCTGTGACGCCTGCCAGCGAGTTGGAAAAGCTGGAGATGGTCACAGAGCTCCGCTGAATCCCTTGCCTGTAATGGATGAACCTTTCCGGAGAGTGGCGGTGGACATTATTGGTCCATTGGCGATCCCCAGCAGTTCAGGCAAACAATTCATCTTGACTGTGGTGGATTACGCCACTCGCTACCCTGAAGCAGTGGCATTGTCTTCCATTAGAGTGGACAAAGTTGCAGATGCCCTGCTTGGGATCTTCACAAGAGTGGGGTTCCCAGCGGAACTTCTCAGCGACCAAGGACCGCAGTTTATGTCTGAGCTGATGCAGGAAAATACAGTGAATCATATCGTGGCCAGCCCTTACCACCCACAAACAAACCGCCTGTGTGAGCGATTCAACGGGACGTTGAAACAGATGCTAAAGACGTTTGTGGGCTCGCAAGGGAGGGACAGGGAGCGGTATCTGCATCACTTGCTATTTGCCTACAGAGAAGTCCCCCAGGAGTCAACCAGGTTTTCACCTTTCGAACTCCTGTATGGTCGACGAGTAAGAGGCCCCCTAGATCTAACCAGAGAGTCTTGGGAAGGTAAGGTTACCGGAACTGAGGTCTCTGTGGTAGACTATGTACTCAGGTTCCGAGACAAAATGGAGACACTTGTTGGTATGGTCAAAGAGAATATGGCACAGGCCCAGAGTAAGCAGAAACAGTGGTATGACCACACTACTAGAGAGCGGATATACCAGGAGGGTCAAATGGTATATATTCTGCTTCCTAGGCGACAGAACAAACTGCAAGCCGCATGGGAGGGACCATACCCAATTGTAAAGTGTCTGAACAAAGTGAATTATGTGGTGAGCCTTGGAGAAGGAGGTAGACGACCGAAAACGTTTCATGTAAACATGCTCAAGGAGCATCATTAGAGAGACCCAAATGTCATGCCAGTCTGCAGCCTGCCTGAGAGGGAGGAGGCTGACCCCCTGCTAGACTTGCCTGCCGACACTCGAGAGTTGGGAGCTGACTTAAACATCAACCCAAAACTCTCGCCCCAACAGAAATCCCAGCTTTTGGGACCACAACACTTTTACAGGACTACCTGGAGGACACACCTTGCAGTGCACCATGTGGACACAGGTACACATTCTCCCACCAAGCAGTCTGCCTAGTGTGTCTCTTTAGAGGTTCAGGCAGACATCAGGAAGGAAATTGAAGAGATGTTGCAGCTATCCCAGCTATTCAGAAATCTCAAAGCGCTTGGGCCTTGCCGGTGGTTCTGGTCCCTAAGAAAGATCAGACAACCAGGTTCTGCGTGAATTATCGGAAACTGAATGCCATCAAAACCTCTGATGCTTACCTCATGCCCAGGATCGATGAATTGTTAGATAAGTTGGCAGGCACCGGCTACCTGACAATCATGGACCTGAGCAGGGGGTATTGGTATTAGATTCCCCTGACCTCGGAGGCTCAGGAGAAGTCTGCCTTCATCACCCCTTTCGGCTTATACGAATTTACGGTAATGCCTTTTGGGATGAAGAATGCGCCAGCCACCTTTCAGAGGCTTGTGAATGATGAAGGGTTAAATAGAATTAGCTGTATGATCTGTATGAAGGACAGGAGATTGAGTGACATCATATTAGAGGGTGACTATATTTACATTTGACCTTCTATCTATATAAGGAACTGTTCCTAGTCAGCACTATTGTAATGAGAGCTGCAGCTGTTCCTGTATATATGGATGGATGTATAAAAGGCCCGTATGGTAAGGAATAAACCAAACTGTTTCTGACATCATACTGCATGTGTCATTGAGAAATAAGTTCTCCAGGCGCCTGTCTTCAGGGACAAAGGAAGGAATCAAGGCGCATTGAGAAGGAAACAACACTTTCAGCTGGGGGCTCGTCCGCGGAATAGAGTACACAGGAATTTGGTAAGTAACAGAACATTTCTGTCTTTAAGGACTGGGGACAGTCCGATGCTTTCCGTAACCCTTTCTGTTGCTTCTATTTTGAACCAGCTTTAGACACACTCAAAGAAAGGGAATCTATCTTTAGGCAAGATAGAATGAAAGAAATGGTATCTATCTTTAGGCAAGATAGACTGTAAATAGACTACTGGCCAATTCTAACAGATAAATTCTTTAGGGAAGGATTTACCAGAGGAATTCTTTTGGGAAGAATTCAAATAGAGTCTGTTCCTTGATTTCTCTTGTCACCCATATTTCTATTGCTTCTTTTCTGTCGCTTTCTATGCTTTCTGTTGTTATGATGTTATGAAGCATTAAGTAATTTTTATGCTGAAGGTAAGCAGCAAATGATACTGTAACAAATGTACAAACTTTATTGTGTGTGTCCTGGATGACCCACTAACCCAGAAACTAGTGAATGCAAGTAACTGTTTTAAGGGCTCATACTAACAGACAGTTGAGAAGGAGGTTGTGCATAGACATAAGTCCTTCACGGTTCTGTACAGCCAGTCCTGGGGACAGTTTTGCTCTGCCTCCGTCTCAATTAAGTTATAAGAAATGGGTGCAAAGCAGGGGAAGGTCTCTCCACCCCCTCCGTATGTAGGAGAAACATGTAAGGATTATGTAGCCTGGGTCTGTGGGACTGATTATTATTTAGTTACTCCCTGGGTGGATAATATGGCAGGATGGATGGAGGGGGTGAAGAGTATAAATTCACTGAATGCTTACCCATATTATGAGGGGAAAATTGGCTTACTTATGCACCATAATGATATGATAGACCAAATAAAAGGGTTCACAACAAGACGGCAGTGAACCGGGAGGGATATAAAAAGAAACATGAGTTAGAAAAAGAATTGACAAGGGGTTCACTCCAGAAGCTCCCTCCTCCCTATTTAGGAAATATCCCACATATATATCCATCCCTGCCAAAAGATGACTCAGATTAAAAGGGCAATACTTTGAGGCCCAGGCATTATTTCATTGGCTCAAAAGGGAAGGAGAGATAGGAGGAGAAGAGATAACACTCTAGCATCCTTTCACAGTGCACACTTCTTCAAAGCATCTGCGCAGCTCCCTGCCCCCCTTCCCTGCCCAAACCACATCGCAGCTCCCTGCCCCCCTTCCTCTCCTCATAGCGTTGCATAGACAGAGCTCGAGTAACAGCAGAAAGGGGAGGGGGGAGGTTCCTGAAATGAGGAGAAGTTTGAAACAACTTGAGATTAACCAGTTACTGTCGTAGAGATACAAAAACATATAGAATAAAAATCAAACATTTCTAACACTAGAGATGTCATATCTCCCATGCGCCTTAGATCACCAAAAATATTTTCCCAAACCTGAACATATACCTCATGTGGACAGTGACCTTGAGGAACAGTTCACTTTTATGACTGTAGGGGACACCTTGTTAAAAAAAAACCTATTGAAGTAGATGATATTATTAAGATTGCTATTATACCCATAGCCCCTGTAGTTCCAGACGTACCATCTCTGCTATCAGCTATTCCTGCCCATGCAGAGTTTTTCTCTGTTATTGATTTAAAGAATGCGTTTTTTTCTGTCCCAGTTGACAAGGAGACATGGCCACTTTTTGCTTTTACATTACTTGGTGTAGAATGCCTCAGGGTTATGTAGACTCCCCAGTAGTCTACTCCATTGTCCTCCAAGTTACACTGCGCCCTTGGACTGCCCTTCATGGTTCTGTCCTTCTACAATATGTGGACAATCTCCTCATATGTAGTTCTACTTGGGAGGCCTGCCAGGCAGACTGTATTAGTTTATTACTGTGGTTATGTGAAAATGGTCACAAAGTTTCTAGGAAGTAATGACAATGGTGTTATTGGAGGTCCCTGTGTGTTATCCAGGCTGACTTTGGCTCTTCCCAGTCATCCCCCTATCAGGAGACCTTACAGATCAGTTACCAAGACTTTATCAGAAGACTGTGACTCTACTTTACCCCTTCTCAGCCGTACAGAATATGCAAGTTTGCGCGCCTCTATATAAGGAGTGCCTGGACTGGCTATATATAATACTCGTACTATAAATTCTATTGCATGTGACTTAGCTAAATTTCAGAATCATACCTCTATCACCTTATCAGACATGCTTTTAGACATACAAGGCGTAAGAGAAGCAGTGCTAGAAACTAGATTTGCTGTAGATTATCTGTTACTTAAACATAATATAGGATGTCAAGATTTTAACCACCTCAGCCCCCCTAGCGTAAACACCCTTAATGATCAGACCACTTTTTACAATTCTGCACTACATAGAAACATAGAATGTGTCGGCAGATAAGAACCATTTGGCCCATCTAGTCTGCCCAATATACTAAATACTATGGATAGCCCCTGGCCCTATCTTATATGAAGGCTGGCCTTATGTCTATCCCATGCATGCTTAAACTCCTTCACTGTATTTGCAGCTGCCACTTCTGCAGGAAGGCTATTCCATGTATCCACTACTCTCTCAGTAAAGTAATACCTCCTGATATTACTTTTAAACCTTTGCCCCTCTAATTTAAAACTATGTCCTCTTGTAGCAGTTTTTCTTCTTTTAAATATTCTTTCCTCTTTTACCTTGTTGATTCCCTTTATGTATTTAAAAGTTTCTATCATATCCCCTCTGTCTCGTCTTTCTTCCAAGCTATACATGTTAATTTCCTTTAATCTTTCCTGGTAAGTTTTATCCTGCAATCCATGTACCAGTTTAGTAGCTCTTCTCTGAACTCTCTCCAAAGTATCAATATTCTTCTGGAAATATGGTCTCCAGTACTGAGCACAATACTCCAAATGAGGTCTCACTAGTGCTCTGTAGAGCGGCATGAGCACCTCCCTCTTTCTACTGGTAATTCCTCTTGCTATACACCCCAGCATTCTGCTAGCATTTCCTGCTGCTCTGTGACATTGTCTGCCTACCTTTAAGTCTTCTGAAATAATGATCCCTAAATCCCTTTCCTCAGATACTGAGGTTAGGACTGTATCACTGATTTTATATTCTGCTCTTGGGTTTTTACGTCCCAGGTGCATTATCTTGCACTTATCAACATAAAATTTTAGTTGCCAGATTTTTGACCATTCCTCTAGTTTTCCTAAGTCCTTTTCCATTTGGTGTATCCCTCCAGGAACATCAACCCTGTTACAAATCTTTGTATCATCAGCAAAAAGACACACTGTCACGGACGGTGTACAGGAAACAAGACAAAGCAACATGCATATATGACTGAGTGGATCCAAAGCTAAGGAACCAAAAGGGAGACCCCTGCACAAGACCTGAGACTTTCCCTGGCTGCTCAGCCTATGCAAAGATCCCAGAGGTGGAAGGTTGCATATCCACGTACCTCGACTATATAACCCCTGAACACCCTACAATAGTGAGGGGACACGACCACCGGCTCCCTACACCAGACACTGAGGGAGTCAGGGTCACCTGGGATCCAGCAAACAGAAAATAACAGATAAATGTTCAGCACTTAACTTTGTAGCAGACTGGAAAACAAGATCAGCATGCACACACACTCCAGGAAGTAGTATAAGCCGCCCAGTAATGCATTATGGGGCGGAATTTAAAGGGATGCAATCAGTCCAACTCCATGACAGTTGAGAGAGGCTAACGAGATGAGGAACTGAACAGCACAACAAAGAGAACTCAAGGAGGAGGTTCTGAAAGGCCTCTGTCAGAGCTTCTCAGCTGTCTGGTTGTGACACACACCTTACCATTGAGGCCTTCTGCAATTTCGCTGATAAAGATATTAAACAATATGGGTCCCAGAACAGATCCCTGAGGTACCCCAATGGTAACAAGACCTTGGTCTGAATATACTCCATTGACTACAACCCTCTGTTGTCTGTCCCTCAGCCACTGCCTAATCCATTCAACAATATGGGAGTCCAAGCCCAATGACTGCACTTTATTGATAAGCCTTCTATGTGGGACAGTATCAAAAGCCTTACTAAAGTCTAGATAAGCGATGTCTACTGCACCTCCTCCATCTATTATTTTAGTCACCCAATCAAAAAAAATCAATAAGATTAGTTTGACATGATCTCCCTGAAGTAAACCCATGCTGTTTTTCATCTTTCAATCCATGGGAATTTAGATGGTCCACAATCCTCTCCTTAAGTATGATTTCCATTAATTTCCCCACTATTGATATCAGGCTTACTGGCCTATAGTTGCCCGATTCCTCCTTACTACCTTTCTTGTGAATGGGCACAACATTTGCTAATTTCCAATCTTCGGTGAAGACTCCTGTTGCCAGTGATTGGTTAAATAAATCTGTTAATGGTTTTGCTAGTTCACCGCTGAGCTCTTTTAATAGCTTTGGGTGTATCCCATCAGGCCCCTGTGACTTATTTGTATTAATTTTAGACAGTTGACTTAGAACCTCTTCCTCTGTAAAGACACATGCGTCAAAAGATTCATTAGTCTTCTTTCCTAACTGAGGTCCTTCTCCTTCATTTTCCTTTGTAAAAACTGAACAGAAGTATTCATTGAGGCAGTCAGCTAGTTCTTTACTTTCTTCCATATACCTTCCTTTAGTTTTTAATTTGTTAATTCCTTGTTTTAGTTTCCTTTTTTCATTTATGTATCTGAAGAATGCCTTATCGCCTTTTTTCCCTGACTGAGCTAATTTCTCTTCTGCCTGTGCTTTAGAAGCTCTTATAACTTGTTTGGCCTCTCTCTGCCTAATCTTATAAATTTGTCTGTCATCCTCATTTTGTTTTTTTTTAATAATTCCTAAATGCTATCTTTTTGTTATAATAATTTTGGCCACTTCTGCTGAGTACCACAGTGGTCTCTTCCTTTTTTTGCTTTTACTGACAAGCCTAATGCAATTTTCTGTTGCCTTCAATAGTGCCACTTTTAAGTAGTTCCATTTCTCCTGGACTCCAATGAAACTGTTCCAGTCTGATAGGGACTCGTGTACCACTAATCTAATTTTAGAAAAGTCAGTTTTTCTAAAATCTAAAACTTTTGTTTTTGTGTGGTGTGAGTCAGTCACTGTACTTATAGTAAACCACACTGACCGGTAATCACTAGATCCCAAGCTTTCCCCTACAGTAATATCAGATACCAAATTCCCATTTGTGAATACTAAATCTAAAATGGCCTCCTTCCGGGTTGGCTCCTCAACTACTTGCTGTAGAGATAATCCCAGTAGGGAATTTAGAATATCTGTACTCCTGGCAGAACTAGCTATTTTGGTTTTCCAGTTTATATCAGGAAGATTGAAGTCTCCCATAATGATAACTTCCCCCTTCAATGTCATTTTAGCTATTTCCTCAACTAGTAGATCATCTAATTCTTTGACTTGCCTAGGTGGTCTATATATCACACCTACACGAGTTACCTTATGATTATCAAGCTGCAAGGTAACCCAAACTGACTCCAAATTGTTCTCGCTAACTTGTATCAAATTAGATTTTATGCTATCTTTCACATACAGGGCCACCCCTCCCCCCTTCTTGCCTACTCTGTCTTTCCTGTATAGAGAGAACCCTGGTATTGATGTATCCCAGTCATTACTCCCCTTGAACCATGTCTCAGTAAAAGCCACTACATCTATATTCTCAGATGCCATTATAGCCTCAAGTTCATTGATCTTATTCCCTAGACTGCGAGCATTTGTAGACAAGACTCTGAGCTTGTAATTTCTTAACCTTTGTGCTACTGGCCTCTTCTGTAGAGTTGAGCGGACACCTGGATGTTCGGGTACGAGAAGTTCGGCCGAACTTCCCGGAAATGTTCGGGTTCGGGGTCCGAACCTGATCCGAACTTCGTCCCGAACCCGAACCCCATTGAAGTCAATGGGGACCCGAACTGTTCGGCACTAAAAAGGCTGTAAAACAGCCCAGGAAAGGGCTAGAGGGCTGCAAAAGGCTGCAACATGTAGGTAAATCCCATGCAAACAAATGTGGATAGGGACATGAATAAAAATAAAAATAAAATAAATAAAAATTAACCAATATCAATTGGAGAGAGGTCCCATAGCAGAGAATCTGGCTTCACGTCACCCACCACTGGAACAGTCCATTCTCAGATATTTAGGCCCCGGCACCCAGGCAGAGGAGAGAGGTCCCGTAACAGAGAATCTGGCTTCATGTCAGCAGAGAATCAGTCTGCATGTCATAGCAGAATATCAGGCTTCACGTCAGCCACCACTGCAACAGTCCATTGTCATATATTTAGGCCCAGCACCCAGGCAGAGGAGAGAGGTCCCGTAACAGAGAATCTGGCTTCATGTCAGCAGAGAATCAGTCTGCATGTCATAGCAGAGAATCAGGCTTCACGTCAGCCACCACTGCAACAGTCCATTGGCATATATTTAGGCCCCGGCACCCAGGCAGAGGAGAGAGGTCCCGTAACAGAGGATCTGGCTTCATGTCAGCAGAGAATCAGTCTGCATGTCATAGCAGAGAATCAGGCTTCACGTCAGCCACCACTGCAACAGTCCATTGGCACATATTTAGACCCAGCACCCAGGCAGAGGAGAGAGGTCCCATAACAGAGGATCTGGCTTCATGTCAGCAGAGAATCAGTCTGCATGTCATAGCAGAGAATCAGGCTTCACGTCAGCCACCACTGCAACAGTCCATTGTCATATATTTAGGCCCAGCACACAGGCAGAGGAGAGAGGTCCCGTAACAGAGGATCTGGCTTCATGTCAGCAGAGAATTAGTCTGCATGTCATAGCAGAGAATCAGGCTTCACGTCAGCCACCACTGCAACAGTCCATTGTCATATATTTAGGCCCAGCACACAGGCAGAGGAGAGAGGTCCCGTAACAGAGAATCTGTCTTCATGTCAGCAGAGAATCAGTCTGCATGTCATAGCAGAGAATCAGGCTTCACGTCAGCCACCAGTGCAACAGTCCATTGTCATATATTTAGGCCCAGCACCCAGGCAGAGGAGAGAGGTCCCGTAACAGAAAATCTGGCTTCATGTCAGCAGAGAATCAGTCTGCATGTCATAGCAGAGAATCAGGCTTCACGTCACCCAACATTGGAACAGTCCATTGGCATATATTTAGGCCCAGCACCCAGGCAGAGGAGAGAGGTCCCGTAACAGACAATATGGCTTCATGTTAGCAGAGAATTAGTCTTCATATCATAGCAGAGAATCAGGCTTCACGTCACCCACCACTGTAAGAGTCCATTTTCATAAATTTAGGCCCAGCACCCAGGCAGAGGAGAGAGGTCCCGTAACAGACAATCAGGCTTCACGTCAGCCACCAGTGCAACAGTCCATTTTCATAAATTTAGGCCCAGCACCCAGGCAGAGGAGAGAGGTCCCGTAACAGACAATCTGGCTTCATGTCAGCAGAGAATCAGTCTTCATGTCATAGCAGAGAATCAGGCTTCACGTCACCCACCACTGTAAGAGTCCATTTTCATAAATTTAGGCCCAGCACCCAGGCAGAGGAGAGAGGTCTCGTAACAGACAATCTGGCTTCATGTCAGCAGAGAATCAGTCTTCATATCATAGCAGAGAATCAGGCTTCACGTCAGCCACCAATGCAACAGTCCATTGTCAGATATTTAGGCCCAGCACCCAGGCAGAGGAGAGAGGTCCCGTAACAGACAATCAGGCTTCACGTCAGCCACCAGTGCAACAGTCCATTGGCATATATTTAGGCCCAGCACCCAGGCAGAGGAGAGAGGTCCCGTAACAGAGAATCTGGCTTCATGTCAGCAGAGAATTAGTCTGCATGTCATAGCAGAGAATCAGGCTTCACGTCACCCAACATTGGAACAGTCCATTGGCATATATTTAGGCCCCGGCACCCAGACAGAGGAGAGGTTCATTCAAATTTGGGTAGCCTCGCAATATAATGGTAAAATGAAAATAAAAATAGGATTGAATGAGGAAGTGCCCTGGAGTCCAATAATATATGGTTAAGGGGAGGTAGTTAATGTCTAATCTGGACAAGGGACGGACAGGTCCTGTGGGATCCATGCCTGGTTCATTTTTATGAACGTCAGCTTGTCCACATTGGCTGTAGACAGGCGGCTGCGTTTGTCTGTAATGACACCCCCTGCCGCGCTGAATAGACGCTCAGACAAAACGCTGGCCGCCGGGCAGGCCAGCACCTCCAAGGCATAAAAGGCTAGCTCTGGCCACGTGGACAATTTAGAGACCCAGTAGTTGAATGGGGCCGAACCATCAGTCAGTACGTGGAGGGGTGTGCACACGTACTGTTCCACCATGTTAGTGAAATGTTGCCTCCTGCTAACACGTTGCGTATCAGGTGGTGGTGCAGTTAGCTGTGGCGTGTTGACAAAACTTTTCCACATCTCTGCCATGCTAACCCTGCCCTCAGAGGAGCTGGCCGTGACACAGCTGCCTTGGCGACCTCTTGCTCCTCCTCTGCCTTGGCCTTGGGCTTCCACTTGTTCCCCTGTGACATTTGGGAATTCTCTCAGTAGCGCGTCTACCAACGTGCGCTTGTACTCGCGCATCTTCCTATCACGCTCCAGTGCAGGAAGTAAGGTGGGCACATTGTCTTTGTAGCGTGGATCCAGCAGGGTGGCAACCCAGTAGTCCACACACGTTAAAATGTGGGCAACTCTGCTGTCGTTGCGCAGGCACTGCAGCATGTAGTCGCTCATGTGTGCCAGGCTGCCCAGGGGTAAGGACAAGCTGTCCTCTGTGGGAGGCGAATCGTCATCGCCCTGCCTTTCCCCCCCAGCCACGCACCAGTGATGGACCCGAGCTGCGTTGGGTGCCACCCCGCTGTGACCATGCTTCATCCTCATTCTCCTCCACCTCCTCCTCATCCTCGTCCTCCAGTAGTGGGCCCTGGCTGGCCACATTTGTACCTGGCCTCTGCTGTTGCCAAAAACCTCCCTCTAAATCACTTCGAAGAGACTGGCCTGAAAGTGCTAAAAATGACCCCTCTTCCTCCTCCTCCTCCTCCTCCTCCTCCTCCTCCTCCTGGGCCACCTCCTCTTCCATCATCGCCCTAAGTGTTTTCTCAAGGAGACATAGAAGTGGTATTGTAACGCTGATAACAGCGTCATCGCCACTGGCCATGTTGGTGGAGTACTCGAAACAGCGCAACAGGGCACACAGGTCTCGCATGGAGGCCCAGTCATTGGTGGCGAAGTGGTGCTGTTCCGCAGTGCGACTGACCCGTGCGTGCTGCAGCTGAAACTCCACTATGGCCTGCTGCTGCTCGCACAGTCTGTCCAGCATGTGCAAGGTGGAGTTCCACCTGGTGGGCACGTCGCATATGAGGTGGTGAGCGGGAAGGCCGAAGTTACGCTGTAGCGCAGACAGACGAGCAGCAGGATGTGAACGCCGGAAGCGCGAACAGACGGCCCGCACTTTATGCAGCAGCTCTGACATGTCGGGGTAGTTGTGAATGAACTTCTGCACCACCAAATTCAGCACATGCGCCAAGCAAGGGATGTGCATCAAACTGGCTAGTCCCAGAGCTGCAACGAGATTTCGCCCATTATCACACACCACCAGGCCGGGCTTGAGGCTCACCGGCAGCAACTACTCGTCGGTCTGTTGTTCTATACCCTGCCACAACTCCTGTGCGGAGTGGGGCCTGTCCCCCAAACATATGAGTTTCAGAATGGCCTGCTGACGTTTACCCCGGGCTGTGCTGAAGTTGGTGGTGAAGGTGTGTGGCTGACTAGATGAGCAGGTGGAAGAAGAGGAGGAGGAAGTCGAGTAGGAGGAGGTGGCAACAGGAGGCAAAGAATGTTGCCCTGCGATCCTTGGCGGCGGAAGGACGTGCGCCAAACAGCTCTCCGCCTGGGGCCCAGCTGCCACTACATTTACCCAGTGTGCAGTTAGGGAGATATAGCGTCCCTGGCCGTGCTTACTGGTCCACGTATCTGTGGTTAGGTGGACCTTGCCACAGATGGCGTTGCGCAGTGCACACTTGATTTTATCGGATACTTGGTTGTGCAGGGAAGGCACGGCTCTCTTGGAGAAGTAGTGCCGGCTGGGAACAACATACTGTGGGACAGCAAGCGACATGAGCTGTTTGAAGCTGTCTGTGTCCACCAGCCTAAATGACAGCATTTCATAGGCCAGTAGTTTAGAAATGCTGGCATTCAGGGCCAGGGATCGAGGGTGGCTAGGTGGGAATTTACGCTTTCTCTCAAATGTTTGTGAGATGGAGAGCTGAACGCTGCCGTGTGACATGGTTGAGATGCTTGGTGACGGAGGTGGTGGTGGTGTTGGTGGTACATCCCCTGTTTGCTGGGCGGCAGGTGCCAACGTTCCTCCAGAGGCAGAGGAAGAGGCCGAGGCGGCAGCAGCAGAAGAGGTAGCAGGGGGAGCCTGAGTGACTTCCTTGGTTTTAAGGTGTTTACTCCACTGCAGTTCATGCTTTGCATGCAGGTGCCTGGTCATGCAGGTTGTGCTCAGGTTCAGAACGTTAATGCCTCGCTTCAGGCTCTGATGGCACAGCGTGCAAACCACTCGGGTCTTGTCGTCAGCACATTATTTGAAGAAGTGCCATGCCAGGGAACTCCTTGAAGCTGCCTTTGGGGTGCTCGGTCCCAGATGGCGGCGGTCAGTAGCAGGCGGAGTCTCTTGGCGGCAGGTGTTCTGCTTTTGCCCACTGCTCCCTCTTTTGCTACGCTGTTGGCTCGGTCTCACCACTGCCTCTTCCTCCGAACTGTGAAAGTCAGTGGCACTACCTTCATTCCATGTGGGGTCTAGGACCTCATCGTCCCCTGCATCGTCTTCCACCCAGTCTTGATCCCTGACCTCCTGTTCAGTCTGCACACTGCAGAAAGACGCAGCAGTTGGCACCTGTGTTTCGTCATCATCAGAGACATGCTGAGGTGGTATTCCCATGTCCTCATCATCAGGAAACATAAGTGGTTGTTCGTCAGTGCATTCTATGTCTTTCACCGCTGGGGAAGGGCTAGGTGGATGCCCTTGGGAAACCCTGCCAGCGGAGTCTTCAAACAGCATAAGAGACTGCTGCATAACTTGAGGCTGAGACAGTTTCCCTGGTATGCATGGGGGTGATGTGACAGACTGATGGGGTTGGTTTTCAGGCGCCATCTGTGCGCTTTCTGCAGAAGACTGGGTGGGAGATAATGTGAACGTGCTGGATCCACTGTCGGCCATCCAATTGACTAATGCCTGTACCTGCTCAGGCCTTACCATCCTTAGAACGGCATTGGGCCCCACCATATATCGCTGTAAATTCTGGCGGCTACTGGGACCTGGGGTAGTTGGTACACTAGGACGTGTGGATGTGGCAGAACGGCCACGTCCTCTCCCAGCACCAGAGGGTCCACTAACACCACCACGACCATGTCCACGTCCGCGTCCCTTACTAGATGTTTTTCTCATTGTTATCGTTCACCACAACAACAAAAATATTATTTGGCCCAATGTATTGTATTCAAATTCAGCTGAATATAAATTTGAGGCCTAGTATTTAGGCGCTGGGTGACCGGTATAGATTTACTGACAGAATTAGACTTGGAAATGCACAGTAGCGTGTGTGTGAAGTTATTCTGAATGACCCTATGTGCACCTTGAATATTATATACCCTTTTAGGGATAGATTTCAAATAGCTCTGATACAGCAGAAACCACTAAATTATGAAATTGCTAAATTGGGAATTGTATTTCAACCCAGAACAAAAAATGTGCTTTGACGGACACTAAATAACTTGCCCAGCCAGAACAGTACAGCGGTAAAGACAGATTTAGCGGGATATAAATTTGAGGCCTAGTATTTAGGCGCTGGGTGACCGGTATGGATTTACTGACAGAATTAGACTTGGAAATGCACAGTAGCGTGTGTGTGAAGTTATTCTGAATGACCCTATGTGCACCTTGAATATTATATACCCTTTTAGGGATAGATTTCAAATAGCTCTGATACAGCAGAAACCACTAAATTAGGAAATTGCTAAATTGGGAATTGTTTTTCAACCCAGACCAAAAAATGTGCTTTGACGGACACTAAATAACTTGCCCAGCCAGAACAGTACAGCGGTAACGACAGATTTAGCGGGATATAAATTTGAGGCCTAGTATTTAGGCGCTGGGTGACCGGTATGGATTTAGTGACAGAATTAGACTTGGAAATGCACAGTAGCGTGTGTGTGAAGTTATTCTGAATGACCCTATGTGCACCTTGAATATTATATACCCTTTTAGGGATAGATTTCAAATAGCTCTGATATAGCAGAAACCACTAAATTATGAAATTGCTAAATTGGGAATTGTTTTTCAACCCAGAACAAAAAATGTGCTTTGACGGACACTAAATAACTTGCCCAGCCAGAACAGTACAGCGGTAACGACAGATTTAGCGGGATATAAATTTGAGGCCTAGTATTTAGGCGCTGGGTGACCGGTATGGATTTAGTGACAGAATTAGACTTGGAAATGCACAGTAGCGTGTGTGTGAAGTTATTCTGAATGACCCTATGTGCACCTTGAATATTATATACCCTTTTAGGGATAGATTTCAAATAGCTCTGATACAGCAGAAACCACTAAATTAGGAAATTGCTAAATTGGGAATTGTTTTTCAACCCAGAACAAAAAATGTGCTTTGACGGACACTAAATAACTTGCCCAGCCAGAACAGTACAGCGGTAACAACAGATTTAGCGGGATATAAATTTGAGGCCTAGTATTTAGGCGCTGGGTGACCGGTATGGATTTACTGACAGAATTAGACTGGGATATGGCCAAAAAATAACCACACTATTGCTGGTTAAATGCACTTGGTGTGACAGCTTGACCAACCACACTACTGAGGGTTAAATGCACTTGGTGACAGGCGCAGCTTGCCCCTGATGTAGTATATGGCCAAAAAATGAACAGACTATTGCTGGTTAAATGCACTTGGTGTGACAGCTTGACCAACCACACTACTGAGGGTTAAATGCACTTGGTGACGGGCGCAGCTTGCCCCTGATGTAGTATATGGCCAAAAAATAAACAGACTATTGCTGGTTAAATGCACTTGGTGTGACAGCTTCACCCTGATGTAGGCTTTAGCCAAAAAACAACCACACCATTGAGGGTTAAATGCACTTGGTGACAGGCGCAGCTTGCCCCTGATGTAGTATATGGCCAAAAAATGAACAGACTATTGCTGGTAAATGCACTTGGTGTGACAGCTTGACCAACCACACTACTGAGGGTTAAATGCACTTGGTGACGGGCGCAGCTTGCCCCTGATGTAGTATATGGCCAAAAAATAAACAGACTATTGCTGGTTAAATGCATTTGGTGTGACAGCTTCACCCTGATGTAGGCTTTAGCCAAAAAACAACCACACCATTGAGGGTTAAATGCACTTGGTGACAGGCGCAGCTTGCCCCTGATGTAGTATATGGCCAAAAAATAAACAGACTATTGCTGGTTAAATGCACTTGGTGTGACAGCTTCACCCTGATGTAGGCTTTAGCCAAAAAACAACCACACCATTGAGGGTTAAATGCACTTGGTCGCAGCTTGTGCTGGCGCACCACAAGACACAAAATGGCCGCCGATCACCCCAGAAAAAAGTGACTGACAAACGGTCTGGGCAGCCTAAAAACAGTGAGCAATTGAATTTCAGCAGCTCAATGATGCACAGCTGCAGATCGATCGATTAATCAAGTCCTTTGGAGGAGTTAATCTGCCTAATCTCACCCTACTGTCGCAGCCGCAACCTCTCCCTATGCTAATCAGAGCAGAGTGACGGGCGGCGCTATGTGACTCCAGCTTAAATAGAGGCTGGGTCACATGGTGCTCTGGCCAATCACAGCCATGCCAATAGTAGGCATGGCTGTGACGGCCTCTTGGGGCAAGTAGTATGAAGCTTGTTGATTGGCTGCTTTGCAGCCTTTCAAAAAGCACCAAGAAAGCGTCACAAAAGCGCCAAGAAAGCGACCAACACCGAACCCGAACCCGAACCCGGACTTTTATGAAAATGTCCGGGTTCGGGTCCGTGTCACGGACACCCCAAAATTCGGTACGAACCCGAACTATACAGTTCGGGTTCGCTCATCCCTAATCACGAGGCCAGAGTCGGGAGGACTACTGGGCCACAATACCCCAAAAGGTATTGAAGTGTCACAGCCTGGAGGTTGCTGGACTGAATGGCTGAGGAAAGCCATGTGTGAACAGGGCTCTCTAGGTGAGTCAAGGATACACTTATGTGTTTAGTTAGAGCCTAGCCGGGCAAGGGTTTGTTACTTTGTGTGGATATTACACGTGATAAGTTGAAGCTGCGACTTCATAACCTGTTTTTCTGAAACATCCGGAATAAAACACGAGTTTGGACATTCTACCCTTGTCTGGTGAAGTAATCTGTGATGGCGACCCCCTCAAAGTAAACGATCCCTTACAATTGGTGTCGGATGCAGGCAAGTTGTCCATGAGAGAAGGGCAACGGTCGGTTGCTAGGAGCAACGACGAGAAAGAGCAGGTGCTGCTGAATCCTGCTGTGCTGGAGTTAAAGGGCCGGAAGCCTGTTTGTTCGGTGGAGCAGGTGCTGCTCATGATATTGTGGACTATTTTTGCTGTGGTGCAGAGATTTAAATGGCCAGAAGCCCATAGAAGAGACTGATTGAAAAAAAAATTATATTTATTTATTTTTTTGTCACTGAGGTCTGTGCAGACCACCTGCAGTAGGACTACACAATGGGTGATTGTGAGGTCAGAAGATCTGATACAGAAAGATCCTGCGAGTTGGTGATTGGAGGAATTCCGCTGTGGGTCACTTTAGATGCCCGCCAATGTGTGTCCCGGGTTAAACCCGAAGCACTGGACTTTCTAAAGAAGGGGCCAGAGATAAATGTCACCGTGTCTCTGACCTTTATCACAGACTATGGCCCTGTGCAATTGGAGCTCTAAAAATATGAGACCCTGGAAGTGGAGTTTGTGCTTGGCAAAGACTTTCTGTTCTTCTGGCAGCTATGGCGCGGAAAAAAGGCTTCGAATTGTGCGGCTGAAGTTCCAGCGGAAAAGATGTGTGCCGGTGCCAAGGGCAACCGTCGGGAAGAAAAGGAGGTGGACAGCGGTGCAGCTCTCAGGAGATCCTATGTTTCCTGCACGTGTGCGCAAAATCCTAAAGGGTGCGGCTGGAGTTACCTTCCAGGAAAAGTCGGGACTCCAGGCCATGCTGTTTCCAGTGGCAACATTTGCAGTAAGGAGTCTGCCGGTGTTCGGAATACCAGGAACCAAGAGAAGGCTGGTGATCTTGGTAGAGATATCCTGGGAATATCGTTGTCTCCCGAATTCATGACGTCAGGTGGTAAGACTGTTCCTGTTAATAGTTAGGTGGCAGATCCAGTGACCGTGAGCCGGCCGCGGTGGAAGCCGGCTGGGTCAATGACAGGCGATAAACCGTCTCGGAAGTGTATGACATTGGGAAAATCGCAGTATCTGAACAGGCGGGAAAGCCTGTTGCGGATACTCCCTCACAGGAACCTGCAGGGCAGAAGGATTCTGGGTCGCCCAAAGAGCCTGTGATCAAAGCTAGATTTGGGGTGGTGAAAGTCAGAGATCCCATGCTAGCTTGGGTAAGAGGTAGCATGATGGCCGCCCCAGAGACTGATAGAGTGTTACATGTTCGGGACAATTATCTGGATAATACGGACTATCAGGTGATTCTCACTGAGGGAGAGTCCCCGGTGAGAACTGGGACTTGTGAACCTGATGTTACAAATACGCTCATACATGAGGGAATGGTGGGCCGTAATTTCCCCTTATGCTTGGAGGTTTTAAGTAATGGAGACACTTCTGCAGAGAGTGACAAAACTCCTGCAGAACCTGTACCTGTTCCTTTAAATGATAATGTGAAGGAGCTGCACATTGAGAACAAGGGTGCAGATAAGGTGCAAAGTGATGGTACCATGTTTGCTAAAATGCATAATGGAAATGTGATGTCATGTGAAATATGTGATAATAATAACATGCCTTTTCCTTTGCAGGCTGTAATTGGGGGAAAAAGCTCCCCCTGTTGGTAAACATGTGTCTTATGTTAAAGTGTTAATAAATGTTGAAGAAACACCGCTAGGAGACCCAATTGTAGACAATGTGGCGGAATAGAGTGTGTACCACACATACCAGAAGTAGGTATGCAGTCTCTACGGGGTTCTATGGTTACTGAAGAAATTTCCAAGGTGGAGATTAGCTCATGTGTGCTCCTAGAGGTCAGCGTTAATAATGACACGAGTAACATAGGCGATATATGTGCTGTGACCATTCGCAACTCCGAGAGGGAAGCTACCAGGTCAAAGTATTGTGAAATTCAAGCAGTCACTAGTAGCGACCAGATGACAGTTATACCTGACGTAATGAGAGCAGAGTGGGGAGACGGCAGCCTAGTGTCTGAGAACTGTACCCAGGCAGGGATAAATGACCTGACAGGTCAGTACAGCTACAAACTTGTTTCTTTCCCTCCCTTCTCACAGTCCCTAGATACACTAGAGAAGGGACTAGCGGTTCTCGCAGATCAACTGCAGACAGCTCCAGAGGAGTCACAGAAAGAGACTCAGAAAGAGATGAATGAACTGAAGAATCTAGAGTCACAAATAGAAGCGGAAATTCTCCAACTTCAAGAGGAACTTGCAGCTTCTGAGCGAGCCAGACGTCATGCAGAGCAGGAAAGGGATGAGCTGGCTGATGAGGTCTTAAACAGCGCCTTAGAAAAATCTGCTCTTTTGGAGATGAATAGACATTTGGAAGCCAGGATGGCTCAACTTTATCAAGAGTTGCGTGATCAGATGGTGGACCTGGACCACCAGAGACAAACTGTGTCTAGATTGGAGAAGAAACGGAAGAAGTTTGACCAGCTACTGGTTGAAGAGTGGTGCATATCGGCTCGATATGCCGAGGAACGTGACCGAGCGGAGGCTGATGCTCGGGAGAAGGAGACCAGGGCCCTCTCCTTGGCTAGAG
This sequence comes from Bufo gargarizans, assembly GCF_014858855.1. Lineage (NCBI taxonomy): Eukaryota > Metazoa > Chordata > Amphibia > Anura > Bufonidae > Bufo > Bufo gargarizans. The sequence goes on from NC_058085.1 coordinate 11,666,214, forward strand.
CCCTTGAAGAAGCACTTGAGGAGCAAGATAACCTTAAGAGGCTGAACAGGCAACTCGGAGCAGAGATGGAAAACATCATGAGCTTAAAAGATGACTTCGGGAAGAACATCTATGAGGTAGAGAAATCTAAGTGTGCTCTCGAGCAGCAGGTGGAAGGTGAGAAACCTGAAGAGGAGAGTCCTCTGAAAAACGTCAAGAAGTCTAAGTCAGAGCCTGTTAAGAATGGGACTGGAGATGGTGGCGCCGTGGTGCCAGACAGGCAGAGAAGAAGATGGAAGATGTATCTGCTGAACCAGTTGATGGGGATGATGTGGATGCAAAAGACAAGAGACTCATAGCACTGTGTGGCCAGGACCTGGTCATGAAAGACCTTTCCTCTGCTGTCAATGCCCTTCAGAAAGCCAGCAGTCTGCTGGGGAAGAAATACAGGGAGACGGACGACCAGTATGAGGATCCTGTCTACTACGATGGACTGGTTCTCCTGAATCCTGCCCGAAGGGAGAGCAATATCCTGGGTGATCCTATGGAAAAAATACCAGAAGATGACGAGTCTAGTGAAGACCCCAGTGTCCCCAGTACCTCCAACCTTGATGAGAAAGAGGAGGAGGGGTTCAGATTGGAAGTATATGATGCCGTGTCTGAGAAGGATGAGAAAGCTAACAAAGTGAAGGAAAACTCCAAAGGAGACTCAAAGGCTGAAGAAGCTAAGGCCGATGAGTTGGAGTGGGAGAAATCCTCAGATGTTCTAGAGACCAAGGATAAGGCTGAAGAGGGGTCTGCCGAAGTGGGGAGAGCCACTGAAGAAGTAGAAGACTCTGAAACTAAAGCCAAACCTGAGGTAAACCCTATGGGAACTAAAGAAAAAAGAGAAGTACTATCTAGTAATAGAATAAAGAAACAAAGTGAGTGGGAACACCAGGTGACATTAGAGCCGCTGAAGGGTGATTTAAAACTGAACAGCAAGATCTCCAACAAAAGGATGAGGCGGGAACTCCCCGTGGAAAACGTGGCTGTAAAGGTTACGGAAGTTAAAGGTTGGGGGCCTAAGAGAAATCTGGAAAAGAAGCAAGCCAGAAAGCTAAGTTCTCCAGCGCAGAGGAGTCGGAGGAGGCCCTTAGACACTGTAGTCTGGGTCTGGCAAAATAAAGGGAAGCCTGCGTCGCAATCTCTTCCAGGGGGAATGTTGAGCCGGAAGATGGCAGTATAGTGCGGATGCCCTATCACGAGCATCCGGTTGGTACATGTGTTCACCCCCACAGGTTTGAACAGAAGGGGGGGGGGATATGTGGCAATGTGAACATTGTGGTGTGCAGTAAAGTCAGGGGGAAGCAGGATAAAAGGGGTGTTGTGTGCACTGGAAGCGTGTCACCAAGGGCGGGCCCCTTGGAGTAAAAGCCCTAGTTAGGGTGTCCACTAAAGTAGTTGGGGGACACCATATAGATAGTGTAGCTGGTTCAGCTATTTCAGGGCGGGATTTTACTGGGAACAGGCAATGTGTTGGGTGGGTGCCTGTTCCCCATGCTCTAGTCTGGGACTTAGGGCATGCTCATGTCCAGGGATTCTATTTAATCCTGCTACTGGATCTTGGGTGTGGCTCAGTCTGGAGTGTTTGGTGAAGCAGAGTCTTGGTGAGGCTCTGTGTGAGTGGTCTCAGCTGGGTGGGCTGAGGGGCCACGAGGCTAGGCGATAGCCTGAACTTTGGGGGGCGCAGTGACGTCTGTGAAACAAGGATCACGAGGCCAGAGTCGGGAGGACTACTGGGCCACAATCCCCCAAAAGGTATTGAAGTGTCACAGCCTGGGGGTTGTGGACTGAATGGCTGAGGAAAGCCGCATTTGTGTTTCATGTGTGAACAGGGCTCTCTAGGTGAGTCAGGGATACACTTATGTGTTTAGTTATAGGCTAGCTGGGCAAGGGTTTGTTATTTTGTGTGGATGTCACACGTGATAAGTTGAAGCTGCGACTTCATAACCTGTTTTGCTGAAACGTCCGGAATAAAACACGAGTTTGGACATTCTACCCTTGTTTGGTGACGTAATCTGTGATGGCGACCCCCTAAAAGTAAACGATCCCTTACACTATATTACATTTTTGTGAGGCAAGGTTACCAGAAATAGAAATTCTAAAATTTCATCTCCATTTGCCAATAACTCTTGTGGAACACCTAAAGGGTTAACGACATTTGTAAAATCAGTTTTGGATACCTTGAGGGGTGTAGTTTCTTAGATGGGGTCGCTTTTATGGAGCTTTTACTCTAGGGGTGCATCACGGGGGCTTCAAATGGGACATGGTGCCCAAAAAAATAAGGCCATCAAAATCTGCCTTCCAGAAATCATACAGCGTTTCTTTCCTTCTGCGCCCTGCCGTTTGGTCATACAGCAGTTTCCGACCACATATGGGGTGTTTCTGTAAACTGCGGTATGAGGGTAAAGAGGGTAATAAATATTAAGTTTTGTTTGACTGTTAACCCTTGCTTTGTTAGTGGAAAAAAACTGATTAACATGGAAAATTTGCCCAAAAATAGCTTTTTTGGCACCGTTTTTTTTATTTTATTTATTTTTTACTGTGTTCATCTGAGGGGTTAGGGGGGTATTTTTATTGAGCAGATTCTTACGGACGCGGCGATACCTAATATGTCTACCATTTATTTATTTATGTTTTACACTATATTATCTTTTTATAAAGAAAAAAAAACATTTTAGTATCTCCATAGTCTAAGAGTCATTTTTTTTTTTTGTTTTTAGCCGATTAGCTTATGTAGGGGCCCATTTTTTGCGGGATGAGAGGACGGTTTTTTTGGCACCATTTTGGGGGGCATATGACTTTTTAATCGCTTGCAATTACAATTTTTGTGAAGTAAGGTGACAAAAAAACACTTTTTTTTTTTTTTTTTTACCGTGTCCATCTGAGGGGTTGGGGGGGTATTTTTATAGAGCAGATTATTACGGACGCAACGATACCTAATAAGTCTACTTTATTATTTATTTTAGTTTTACTAAATAATATTTTTGAAAAATTAAAGTCTGAGAACCAGTTTTTTATCCGATTGTCAGTGGCTAAATTGGGATATAAATTTAGTACTCCGTGGAAGTGTGGTACTCCCTAAAGCAACTGTCAATGCAGAGGCCCGGATGATCGGGGCACGTGTCGCACTGAGTAGTGGTGTCCTTCCGTATCCCCCTCCTGCGACACACTCTGCACTTTTTTTGGGGTCCGTCCCTTCCTTCCAGTATGGGGGACGATCCGGGCGCCTCCAGTTCCCGAGGTACTCCGGCCTGCTCTTTCCCGGTCCGAAAATATCAGGGCCTTGAGGACTGCCTCATAGAACTGAAGGAATGTTCCTGTGTTGCCAGCGCTCCGGGACAGCACAAAAGAGTTGTTCAAGGCAACCTGCACCAAGTAGACCGCAACTTTTTTGTACCATGCCCGGGTTTTGCGAATGGCATTATATGGCTTGAGGACTTGATCAGAGAGATCAATTCCTCCCATATACCGATTGTAGTCGACGATACAATCGGGCTTGAGGACCATTGCCGCGGTACCTCGCACAGGGACAGGGGTGATGCCGTTACCATGAATTGTGGACAGTACAAGGACATCCCTCTTGTCCTTATATCTGACCAGCAACAGGTTTTCACTGGTAAGGGCATGGGTCTCACCCCTGGGGATAGGTACCTGAAGGGGGTGGGCAGGGAGGACGCGTTGATTTTTCCGCACGATCCCACAAGCGGACGTGGATCTGGCGGCAATGGAACTGGAACAAGGGGATACTAGTATAAAAGTTATCCATGTACAGGTGATAACCTTTATCTAGCAGTGGGTGCATAAGATCCCACACAAGTTTCCTGCTAACACCAAGAGTGGGGGGACATTCTGGGGGTTGAATACGGGAATCTTGCCCCTCGTGCACATGAAACTTGTAAGTGTACCCTGAGGTACTCTCACAAAGTTTGTACAGCTTCACGGCATACCTCGCCCGCTTTAAGGGAACATACTGGCGGAAAATGAGTCTCCCCTTGAACGCAATGAGAGACTCATCAACCCCGACCTCCCTTCCAGGTACATAGGCCTGTACAAATTTGGCCCCAAAGTGATCGATGACCGGCCTGATTTTGTACAGGCGGTCATAGGCAGGATCACCTTGGGGGGGACATGCTGGATTATCTGAATAATGCAGGCATTTCCGGATGGCCTCAAACTGGGTACGTGTCAGGGCCGTACTGTAAAGTGGGGTCTGGTAATTCCTGACACTAGGTTTCTTGACTAGGCCCATGTGCAGCACGAGGCTCCAAAATGTCCTCATATCGGCTGCACTGACCGGGGTCCAGCCACCGGGCCTAGCCAAAAAGGAGCCCGGGTATTGAGCGGCGGAGCAAGGGGACCGTCATGCTAGGGACCCTGTGGCCCACCCTAGTACGAGCAGCTCTGTGGCTCGTACTAGTTTTCAGGCCCACCAGTTAAATCCACCGGAGGCCTCTGGAGCTCGTACTAGTTTTCAGGCCCACCAGTTAAATCCACCAGAGCCCCCTGCCGGTGAACTTGTCTGGTGTACCCCAGAGCGATTTGAGCCTGTGATTCCTGATTTTGTAGGCCAACCAGGAATCCAGATTTCCACAGTGGGCTTCACTGAATATGACTTTTTAAGTTTTTTTTTCAGTGACCAACTGGTAAATCTAATGGTGGAGCAAACAAACCTGTACGCCCTGTGTCCTAAATAGGTTAAACCTGTCTACTAGGTATAGCAGTGGTACTATACACCCAAAGATTGGTGAATTTCACCAGAAAATTTAATTGACAAAGTAGTGAAATTATATTAAATAAAATACGTACAAATAAAAAAAAAATTTGATTTATGAGGTGGAGTTCCATATGGAGTAGGAGTTTGAGGAGGCGGTGGACGTAGCGGTGTAGGTAGAAGAGGCGGTGGAGGAGGACGAGGTAGCCAACAAAGGTTTTTGGTTTTAATTTTATTTTTTTAAATTAGGGTACACTCTAAAAGACAAAAATACAAGAATGAGCAATTGCGCTGCAGTATAACAATGGCTGGTTAGTGCCGGTATAAATGTCTATTCTGCACAAGGTACGTACAAGTCCTGAGGGATCCATGCCTGGTTCATTTTAATGAACGTGAGCTTGTCCACATTGGCTGTGGACAGGCGGCTTCGCTTGTCTGTGATGACGCCCCCTGCTGTGCTAAACACACGTTCAGATACTTCACTGGCTGCAGGGCAGGCCAGCACCTCCAGGGCGTAAAGGGCAAGCTCAGGCCATGTGCCCAATTTGGAGACCCAGAAGTTGAAGGGGGCAGACCCGTCATTCAGTACGTGTAGGTGTGTGCACACATACTGCTCCACTAGGTTGGTGAAATGCTGCCTCCTGCTAAGACGTTCCATATCAGCTGGTGGTGCTGGTTGTTGTGGCATGCTGACAAAGCTTTTCCACATTTTGGCCGTGCTAACCCTGCCTTCTGAGGTGCTGGCAGTGCCCCAGCTGCGTTGGCGACCTCTTCCTCGTCCTCTGCCTTCGCCTTGTGCTTCCACTGTGCCCTCGCTGTCAGGTGGGAATGCCACCAGCAGCGCGTCTACCAGCGTGTGCTTGTACTCGCGCATCTTACGATCATGCTCCAGTGACGGAATTAAGGACGGTGCGTTGTTCTTGTAATGGGAATCCAACAGTGTAGCCACCCAGTAATCAGCACAAGATAGAATGTGGGCAACTCGGCGGTCGTTGCAGAGACACTGCAGCATGTAATCGCTCATGTGTGCCAGGCTGCCCAGAGGCAATGAAAAGCTGTCCTCTGTGGGAGGTGTATCATCTGTGTCCTCTGTATCCCCCCAGCCACGCACCAGTGATGGCCATGAGCTGGTCTGGGTGCCACCCTGCTGTGAACATGGTTCCTCCACCTCCTCCTCATCCTCCACCTCGTCATCCTCCAGAACTGTGCCCTGGCTGGACAATTGTGTACCTTGGGTTTTTGGGTGCAGGAACCCACCCTCAGAGCCACTTGGGAATGACTGGCCGGAAACCCTACAAAATGACCCCTCTTCCTCCTCCTCCTGTGCCACATCCTCTTCCATCATCGCCAGGAGCGTTTTTTCAAGGAGGCATAGAAGTGGTATAGTGACGCTGAGAACGGCGTTATCGGCACTGGCCATATTGGTGGAGTACTCGAAAAGGCGCAACAAGGAACACAGGTCTCGCATGGAGGCCCAGTCATTGGTGGTGAAGTGGTGCTGTTCCGCCAAGCGACTCACCCGTGCGTGCTGCAGCTGAAACTCCACTATCGCCTGCTGCTGCTCGCACAGTCTGGCCAGCATGGGCAAGGTAAGTTCCACCTTGTGGGCACGTCGCATATGAGGCGGTGAGCGAAATGGCCGAAGTTACGCTGCAGCGCTGAAAGGCGAGCAGCAGCAGGGTGAGAACGCCGAAAGCGCGCACAGACGGCCCACACTTTATGTAGCAGCTCTGACATATTGGGGTAATTTTTATGGAATCTCTGCACCACCAGATTCAGCACATGCGCCAGGCAAGGGATGTGCATCAAACCGGCTAGTCCCAGAGCTGCTACGAGATTTCGCCCATTATTGCACACTACCAGGCCGGGCTTGAGGCTGACTGGCACAAACCACTCATCGGTCTGTTGTTCAAGGCCCGTCCACAGCTCCTGTGCGGTGTGGGGTTTGTCCCCCAAACAGATACATTTTAAAACTGCCTGCTGTCGTTTACCCCTGGCTGTGCTGAAGTTGGTGGTGAAGGTGTTACGCTGACCGGATGAGGAGCTGGTAGAGGATGAGGAAGCAGAGTAGGAGGAGGAAGCAACAGGAGGCAAACTGAAGCGCCCTGCAATCCTTGGTGGTGGAAGGACATGCGCCAAACTGCTATCCGCCTCAGGCCCAGCCGCCACTCCATTTACCCAGTGTGCTGTTATGGAGATATAACGTCCCTGACCGTGCTTACTGGTCCACGTATCCGTAGTCAGGTGCACCTTGCCACAGATAGCATTGCGCAGTGCACACCTGATTTTGTCCCCTATTTGGTTGTGCAGGGAAGGGATGGCACGCCTGGAAAAGTAGTGGCGGCTGGGCACGACGTAGTGTGGGACAGCCACCGCCATAAGGCCTTTAAAACTATCCGTCTCCACCAGACGGAATGGCAGCATTTCAAAGGCCAGTAATTTAGAAATGCTGGCATTCAGGGCTAGGAATCGCGGGTGGGTACGGGGGGTACTTCCTCTTCCTCTCCAGCGTTTGGAAGACGGAGAGCTGAACGCTTCCTTGGGACATTGTGGAGATGCTTAGTGACCCAGGTGTTGGTGTTGCTGGCAGATCCTCTGTTTGTGGAGTGGCAGGTGGCACTGTCACTCCAGAGGTGGATGAAGAGGCCGAGACTGCAGCAGAAGAGGAAGCAGGAGGAGCCAGAGACCTTTCTTGGTTTTTGAGGTGTCTACTCCACTGCAGCTTCTGCATTGCACTTAAATGCCTGGTAATGCAGGTTGTACTTAGGTTGAAAATGTTTATGCCTCGCTTCAGGCTCTGATTGCACAGCGTGCAAACCACTTGTGTCTTGTCGTCAGCGCATTGTCTGAAGAACTGCCAAACCAGGGAAATCCTTGGAGCTGGCTTTGGTGTGCTCGGTCCCTTGCTGCGTGGGCAGTAGCAGGCGTACTGTCTAGAGGACATGTAGAAATGAAGAAGGTCACGGCACTCCAAAAGGTTCCTTATTCAGTGTTCTTTATTGCACCAAAAATACAGCAGCAACGTTTCGACAATGAAGTCTTTATCAAGCTACATAAAAGCTTTTATGTAGCTTGATAAAGACTTCATTGTCGAAACGTTGCTGCTGTATTTTTGGTGCAATAAAGAACACTGAATAAGGAAGCTTTTGGAGTGCCGTGACCTTCTTCATTTCTACATGGTAACCTTGGGGGCCCCTGAGGCCGGGACCTGACGTCACGAGCACCGCCGCAAAATCTTTTGAGTTTTTTCAAGTAAGTGCTGCTGTTCTACCATCTATTTTTTCTGTCTAGAGGACAGCCGCTCCGCTTTTGCACCCTGCTCCCTCTTCTGCTGTGCTGGTGACTTTGTGCAACCACCGCCTTTTCCTCCAAACTACATAGGTCACTCGTATGACCTTGATTCCATGTGGGGTCGAGGACCTCATCGTCCTCCACATCATCTTCCACCCAGTCTTCACCCCTGCTTTCGTGTCACGAGGGTGTCAAAAGCCACGTCTGACTCCGTTATACCCGGGGTCAGGAAGTCGCAGCGGGTGGCTGAGCGCTCTATGTCTAAAGATTGCGCTATTACTTAATGGTAGCTTTCTGTGTTTGCCTTGCAATCCTTTTTGTCTCACTCATGGATCCGTAGCTTCTTCTCCTCAGCTGTTTCTTGTCCGTCATTCCCAACCTCTTTATATTCCCCTCTCCCACTTCTCTGGTTGCCAGATTAAGGTTACGTCTACACCAGCGGTCCCCAACTGCCGGGCCGCGGCCCAGGACCGGGCCCTGGAAGATGGTTTGCCGGGCCGCAGCGATCAGGGCAGTCTTTAACGCTGTACTAATGAAGCGCTTCCATTATGGAAGCGCTTCATTAATATAGAAGGACCAGGAAGCGGTGAAGGATCTGTACTCACCACTTCCTGGCTCACGGCTCGGCTGTGCAGGGCTGCGCACAGCGTAAGGTCTCTCTGTGACCTCACACTGTGCGCCGCTATACACAGCCAGCCGACAGCAGAATGAAGAAGATAGCGATGATGACCAGGAGAAGGAGAGGTAAGTGTTTATTTTATTTTATTTGCACTGGGGGCTGATGGCTGACCTGGGGGACATGGGGCAGACATGAGGGGCTAATGGGGGGCTTATGGCTGACATGAGGGGCTAATGGGGGGCTTATGGCTGACATGAGGGGCTATTGGGGGGCTTATGGCTGACATGAGGGGCTAATGGGGGGCTTATGGCTGACATGAGGGGCTAATGGGGGGCTTATGGCTGACATGAGGGGCTAATGGGGGGCTTATGGCTGACATGAGGGGCTAATGGGGGGCTTATGGCTGACATGAGGGGCTATTGGGGGGCTTATGGCTGACATGAGGGGCTAATGGGGGGCTTATGGCTGACATGAGGGGCTAATGGGGGGCTTATAGCTGACATGAGGGGCTAATGGGGGCTTATGGCTGACATGAGAGGCTAATGGGGGCTTATGGCTGACATGAGAGGCTAATGGGGGCTTATGGCTGACATGAGGGGCTAATGGCTGACATGAGGGGCTAATGGGGGGCTTATGGCTGACATGAAGGGCTAATGGGGGGTCTTTTGTTGTCCGCTGTTGCCGAGCACCTGGGATTATATGTTTCGTCAGTATTGTCTGTCCTCTCCCTGGTGTTTCCCTTTAGTGTTAGTGGTGCGGACTAGTGTTTTCACCGCCCTATTCACTACTTAGGGCTCATCTTAAGGAACGCACGTGATCGGCGTACGGGTGAAAAACCCGTCTAGGGATGTCAGGGCAGTTAGGTGCCAGCCTCAAGGTGAGTTAGGGGTCACCATCTTTCCCTCTCCCTTGGACAGGGCCTTCCCTTTTCCCTCCCTTTGCATCACATATGTGATCGGCGCGCCGGTCGTGATACTTCCTTGTCGGTCTGCACACTTTCGAAAGCCCCAGCAGTTGGCACCTGTGTTTCGTCATCATCCGGGACGTGCTGCGATGGTCCTCCCATGTACTTATCCTGAAAGATAAGTGGTTGGGCATCAGTGCACTCAATCTCTTTCACCTCTGTGGCAGGGCTAGGTGGATGGCTCTGGGAAACCCTTCTAACAGAGTCATCTAAAAGCAGAAGAGACTGCTGCATGATTTGGGGCTCAGACTGCTTGGCTGATTTGCAAGGGGGTGAGGTGAAAGAATGATGGACATTGGCTGCAGGTGCCAACTGTGGTCTTTCAGCAGGAGACTGGGTGGGATACAATGTGAATGAACTTGATCCACTGTCAGCAACCCAATCTACTATCGCCTGTTCTTGTTCAGGCCTCACCATTCGTAGAGCCGTATTAGGCCCGACCAAATACCACTGCAGGTTCTGTCGTCTACTCGCACCTGAGGAAGGGGTTTCACTTGTGTGTGTAGCTGGCACAGATCGACCATGTCCTCTCCCTGCAACAGGCGCTCCACCAGCAGCACCACGACCTGGGCCACGTCCCTTATTTGACGCTCTCCTCATATTTCTCGAATTTAGGATCTTGCCCTAAATGGGTGTTTAATTAATAGTAGAATAGAACGACAGTATGTAAAGGGTGTATCTCACACGGCCTGAACCAGACTAGGCCTCAATTAAAGATTTCGGCATTTGTTAAGAGAACAATATAAACGAAAGGAACGTGCGTTTGTTGTCTCTAGTGCGCCTGATCAGCCGCTGGAGATAATGACGCTGTCCTGTAAATAAACATGCATGAGGATCATAGTAACTTTATCTGGCATTGATCACTGAGCAAGGCTGGATAAAGTTTGCTCTAGTGGAAATGGGAGATTATTGTATACATGTGTTTGTTAGCTGGCTATGTTATTCTAAATGATGGTGTCTTGTCTTCCTATGTCATCACTTCCTGCATCCTTGTCTTGGGCCAGCCCCTTTTACACCTTTTGTTAGTAAATAAAAGGGAACTCACTGAGCAAGGCGGAAGGAGATGCTCAGCAGAATTCAACCAAGATGGTAACAACTGGGTCTGTCTCTTACTGCAGCTGATGGAGGAATGCATTTAACTTTTTCCTTACACCAACTTTGATGCCAGCAGATTACAACTATTAATTTTTCTTCAACAGACTATTTAGATTTCGAAAGTGTTTTTTTCGGTAACAGAATATGAAAGCTGTATATATTAAACTTGAATTTAACACTTGCAGATCAGGAAAATAGTGGTTTTTGGCAAAAAAGTGTGTTTTTAAAACCCCAGAAAATGATGGGTGTATTTCTAGCTTAAATTGCACACTGACTAATCCAGATGTTGTAAATTGGAAATCCCAATTTTTGGGGCAATGTCCAAAAAGCTCAGATGCAGTGCTGGTGCACTGAGCTTGCATAAAATGGCCGCCGCCGCCGCCCACCTAACTGACTTATTAAAGTTATTTTTTTTTCGGTCACTGGGCTCAGGGCAGGATAAAAAAATTGTGCCCTGCACCCACAAAACACAATGTATGTACACTCACCTAAAGAATTATTAGGAACACCTGTTCTATTTCTCATTAAGGCAATTATCTAGTCAACCAATCACATGGCAGTTGCTTCAATGCATTTAGGGGTGTGCTCCTGGTCAAGACAATCTCCTGAACTCCAAACTGAATGTCAGAATGGGAAAGAAAGGTGATTTAAGCAATTTTGAGCTTGGCATGGTTGTTGGTGCCCGACGGCCGGTCTGAGTATTTCACAATCTGCTCAGTTACTGGGATTTTCAAGCACAACCATTTCTAGGTTTTACAAAGAATGGTGTGAAAAGGGAAAAACATCCAGTATGCAGCAGTCCTGTGGGCAAAAATGCCTTGTTGATGCTAGAGGTCAGAGGAGAATGCGCCGACTGATTCAAGCTGATAGAAGAGTAATGTTGACTGAATTAACTACTCGTTACAACCAACGTATGCAGGAAAGCATTTGTGAAGCCACAACACGCACAACCTTGAGGCGGATGGGTTGCAACAGCAGAAGACCCCACCGGGTACCACTCATCTCCACTACAAATAGGAAAAAGAGGCTACAATTTGCACAAGCTCACCAAAATTGGACTGTTGAAGACTGGAAAAATGTTGCCTGGTCTGATGAGTCTCGATTTCTGTTGAGATATTCAAATGGTAGAGTCTGAATTTGGCGTAAACAGAATGAGAACATGTATCCATCCTCTGATGGCTACTTCCAGCAAGATAATGCACCATGTCACAAAGCTCGAATCATTTCAAATTGGTTTCTTGAACATGACAATAGGTTCACTGTACTAAAATGGCCCCCACAGTCACCAGATCTCAACCCAATAAAGCATCTTTAGGATGTGGTGGAACGGGAGCTCCGTGCCCTGGATGTGCATCCCACAAATCTCCATCAACTGCAAGATGCTATCCTATCAATATGGGCCAACATTTCTAAAGAATGCTATCAGCACCTTGTTGAATCAATGCCACGTAGAATTAAGGCAGTTCTGAAGGCAAAAGGGGGTCCAACACCGTATTAGTATGGTGTTCCTAATAATTCTTTAGGTGAGTGTAGATCGTTGAGTTAGATTCAGATTTAGAGCAAAGACTCTCTCCTATTCTTTCCCTGAAATCACCAGTAGCATCCTCTCCCTACACTAAGCACAGCAGAGTGACGTGCAGTGCTACCCAACTCCAGCTTATATAGAGGCTGGGTCACATGCTACACTGGCCAATCACAGCCATGCCATTAGTAGGCATGGCTGTGATGGCTTCTAAGGTCAGACAGTTAAACGCTTGTTGATTGGCTGCTCTGTAGCCTTTCAAAAAGTGCCAAGAAAGCGCCGAACCCGAACTTTTACTGAAATGTTCGGGTTCGGGTCCGGGGTCCAAAAATCCTAAAGTTCGGTACGAACCCGAACTTTACAGTTCGGGTTTGCTCAACCCCACTGGCACCTCCTGTTTTAGAACTAATAGTAAGGCTGGTATCAGCCTGCATTTGTGGGAGGGGCGTCTGGCTACTTATTCCCCTACCTACCGCTCAGCCAGGCGCCCGAGCCTCACGCATTACTGCGGTATCGCGCTCCTTCCCCTCTGATCCGAGACCTTCCTTCCGGTTTTTGCGCACACGCATCGCCGGCGTCTGAACCATCACCCTCCTCTCCAGCCTTCCAGGTAATCGAGGCGCAGCTGGCTCCGACATAGCTGTGCCTCACGTCTGGGCTCCTGCCCCCTGGTGGTACAAGTCAGGTGCCGCTCTCCCCCAGCCTAGTTCCGCTCGCTGGATTCCGGCAGCAGGGCCGGTGAGCTGTGTCCTGGTTCACTATTTTGCCAGTCACGTGCCGCGCAATTAGGGGTGCTAAGCGAGTTTCACTATGGGTAGACCATGTGGTGCTCACATTTCGCCACCCATGCACTCTCCTTATTTTTTGTTTTCTAAAAATTTTCAGCACAAGTAATTTTGGCATTGTTCTGGTTCTGTGATGCAGGAAGCGCGCCCACTCTGGGGGGGGGGGGGCGCAGTTTTTTCGCTCGTGACCTCTGCCAGCTTGCTCTGGGGCCCTGCAGAGCTATGGTTCCCTCCGTGGGCTCTCACCGGATTAGCTAGGGGTCACAGCACCCGTCCTTAAAATCATGTGCCCATTTGATATGCGGTGCACAATCCCAAAAAAAAAAAAAGGGGGGGAAATAAAATTCCATCAATCAGGGGGGGGGGGGGATCGATTCTCAACAGTCAGTCCGCCCTCGTCGCTGCCTCAGCATCACATTGCCAGAATTTGCGCCGTGAAGTTGGTGATACGTTACTGTTCATTTCAGCGTTTTTTTTTCTATCTCACTCTGCTTCCGTCTCCGGATCCTCCCACATTGTCGGGGTCCTCTGGATCATCCGGGGTTTCAGTGCCTTGTGGTTCACCCAGGGTGTCACGTCCCTGGTTCGGCCAGGTAGTCACTGTTCCTGGATCGTCCAGGTTGTCCATGTTCCTGGATCGCCCAGGTTGTCAGTGTTCCTGGATCGCCCAGGTTGTCAGTGTTCCTGGATCGCCCAGGTTGTCAGTGTTCCTGGATCGCCCAGGTTGTCAGTGTTCCTGGATCGCCCAGGTTGTCAGTGTTCCTGGATCGCCCAGGTTGTCAGTGTTCCTGGATCGCCCAGGTTGTCAGTGTTCCTGGATCGCCCAGGTTGTCAGTGTTCCTGGATCGCCCAGGTTGTCAGTGTTCCTGGATCGCCCAGGTTGTGTCTTTGTTTTCTCAGGATTTTACACCTGTTCTGATGCCGCTTGTTCCTTCCTTTAGATTGGGCAGTTGTTATTTTCCCTTTCTCTCCTTCTTTTCATCTAGGAATTTCGAGGCAATTCCAGGTAAGTCAGCTCAGAGACAGTCACTGGGACGGGGTTAACCGTCAGTTCGATACTCAAGTCCGTTCTTTTTCATTAGTTCCATTTAAACGATTGGGTTGTTTTTTTTTGGAGCCGTGTTTCCAAATCCATTCGTATCCCGTCAGGTAGGTTCATACGTTGGTCACTTTCACACACCTTCATATAGTACCATCAGACTTTATTTAGCCGGACTTCAACATCAAGCTATGCTGGCCACTCCTCATCACAGGTCCTTTTTTTCCATTCAAGCTATTAAAGCCACCCTTCGGGGTATTCAAAAGGAGGGGAAGGGGTCTGTGAGCCATAGGCAACCAGTGTCCAGCAAATTGTTCAGGGATCTCTCCTCGTCATTGGATGGTAATTAGGGATGAGCGAACTCGAACTGTATAGTTCGGGTTCGTACCGAATTTTGGGGTGTCCGTGACACGGACCCGAACCCGGACATTTTCGTAAAAGTCCGGGTTCGGGTTCGGTGTTCGTCGCTTTCTTGGCGCTTTTGTGACGCTTTCTTGGCGCTTTTTGAAAGGCTGCAAAGCAGCCAATCAACAAGCGTCATACTACTTGCCCCAAGAGGCCATCACAGCCATGCCTACTATTGGCATGGCTGTGATTGGCCAGAGCACCATGTGACCCAGCCTCTATTTAAGCTGGAGTCACATAGCGCCGCCCGTCACTCTGCTCTGATTAGCGTAGGGAGAGGTTGCGGCTGCGACAGTAGGGCGAGATTAGGCAGATTAACTCCTCCAAAGGACTTGATTAACTGATCGATCTGCAGCTGTGGATCATTGAGCTGCTGATCCTCAATTGCTCACTGTTTTTAGGCTGCACAGACCGTTTGTCAGTCTCATTTTTCTGGGGTGATCGGCGGCCATTTTGTGTCTTGTGGTGCGCCAGCACAAGCTGCGACCAAGTGCATTTAACCCTCAATGGTGTGGTTGTTTTTTGGCTAAAGCCTACATCAGGGTGAAGCTGTCACACCAAGTGCATTTAACCAGCAATAGTCTGTTCATTTTTTGGCCATATACAAAATCAGGGGCAAGCTGCGCCTGTCACCAAGTGCATTTAACCCTCAATGGTGTGGTTGTTTTTTGGCTAAAGCCTACATCAGGGTGAAGCTGTGACACCAAGTGCATTTAACCAGCAATAGTCTGTTCATTTTTTGGCCATATACAAAATCAGGGGCAAGCTGCGCCTGTCACCAAGTGCATTTAACCCTCAATGGTGTGGTTGTTTTTTGGCTAAAGCCTACATCAGGGTGAAGCTGTCACACCAAGTGCATTTAACCAGCAATAGTCTGTTCATTTTTTGGCCATATACAAAATCAGGGGCAAGCTGCGCCTGTCACCAAGTGCATTTAACCCTCAATGGTGTGGTTGTTTTTTGGCTAAAGCCTACATCAGGGTGAAGCTGTCACACCAAGTGCATTTAACCAGCAATAGTCTGTTTATTTTTTGGCCATATCCCAGTCTAATTCTGTCACTAAATCCATACCGGTCACCCAGCGCCTAAATACTAGGCCTCAAATTTATATCCAGCTAAATCTGTCCCTAGTGCTGTAGCTGGGCGAGTTATTTAGTGTCCGTTCAAGCACATTTCTTGTTCTGGGTTGAAATACAATTCCCAATTTAGCAATTTCATAATTTAGTGGTTCCTGCTATATCAGAGCTATTTGAAATCTATCCCAAAAAGGGTATATAATATTGAAGGTGCACATTGGGTCATTCAGAATAACTTCACACACACCCGCTACTGTGTATTTCCAAGTCTAATTCTGTCACTAAACCCATACCTGTCACCCAGCGCCTAAATACTAGGCCTCAAATTTAAATCCCTCTAAATCTCTCGTTACCGCTGTACTGTTGTTGCTGGGCAAGATATTTAGTGTCCGTCAAAGCACATTTTTTGTTCTGGGTTGAAGTACAATTCCCAATTTAGCAATTTCATAATTTAGTGGTTCCTGCTATATCAGAGCTATTTGGAATCTATCCCTAAAAGGGTATATAATATTGAAGGTGCACATTGGGTCATTCAGAATAACTTCACACACACCCGCTACTGTGTATTTCCAAGTCTAATTCTGTCACTAAACCCATACCTGTCACCCAGCGCCTAAATACTAGGCCTCAAATTTAAATCCCTCTAAATCTCTCGTTACCGCTGTACTGTTGTTGCTGGGCAAGATATTTAGTGTCCGTCAAAGCACATTTTTTGTTCTGGGTTGAAGTACAATTCCCAATTTAGCAATTTCATAATTTAGTGGTTTCTGCTATATCAGAGCTATTTGAAATCTATCCCTAAAAGGGTATATAATATTGAAGGTGCACATTGGGTCATTCAGAATAACTTCACACACACGCTTCTGTGCATTTCCAAGTCTAATTCTGTCACTAAATCCATACCGGTGACCCAGCGCCTAAATACTAGGCCTCAAATTTAAATCCCTCTAAATCTCTCGTTACCCACCGCTGTACTGTTGTTGCTGGGCAAGATATTTAGTGTCCGTCAAAGCACATTTTTTGTTCTGGGTTGAAGTACAATTCCCAATTTAGCAATTTCATAATTTAGTGGTTTCTGCTATATCAGAGCTATTTGAAATCTATCCCTAAAAGGGTATATAATATTGAAGGTGCACATTGGGTCATTCAGAATAACTTCACACACACGCTTCTGTGCATTTCCAAGTCTAATTCTGTCACTAAATCCATACCGGTGACCCAGCGCCTAAATACTAGGCCTCAAATTTAAATCCCTCTAAATCTCTCGTTACCCACCGCTGTACTGTTGTTGCTGGGCAAGATATTTAGTGTCCGTCAAAGCACATTTTTTGTTCTGGGTTGAAGTACAATTCCCAATTTAGCAATTTCATAATTTAGTGGTTTCTGCTATATCAGAGCTATTTGAAATCTATCCCTAAAAGGGTATATAATATTGAAGGTGCACATAGGGTCATTCAGAATAACTTCACACACACGCTTCTGTGCATTTCCAAGTCTAATTCTGTCACTAAATCCATACCGGTGACCCAGCGCCTAAATACTAGGCCTCAAATTTAAATCCCTCTAAATCTCTCGTTACCGCTGTCCTGTTGTAGCTGGGAAAGTTATTTAGTGCCCGTCAAAGCACATTTTTTGTTCTGGGTTGAAGTACAATTCCCAATTTAGCAATTTCATAATTTAGTGGTTCCTGCTATATCAGAGCTATTTGAAATCTATCCCAAAAAGGGTATATAATATTCAAGGTGCACATTGGGTCATTCAGAATAACTTCACACACACCCGCTACTGTGTATTTCCAAGTCTAATTCTGTCACTAAACCCATACCTGTCACCCAGCGCCTAAATACTAGGCCTCAAATTTAAATCCCTCTAAATCTCTCGTTACCGCTGTACTGTTGTTGCTGGGCAAGATATTTAGTGTCCGTCAAAGCACATTTTTTGTTCTGGGTTGAAGTACAATTCCCAATTTAGCAATTTCATAATTTAGTGGTTTCTGCTATATCAGAGCTATTTGAAATCTATCCCTAAAAGGGTATATAATATTGAAGGTGCACATTGGGTCATTCAGAATAACTTCACACACACGCTTCTGTGCATTTCCAAGTCTAATTCTGTCACTAAATCCATACCGGTGACCCAGCGCCTAAATACTAGGCCTCAAATTTAAATCCCTCTAAATCTCTCGTTACCCACCGCTGTACTGTTGTTGCTGGGCAAGATATTTAGTGTCCGTCAAAGCACATTTTTTGTTCTGGGTTGAAGTACAATTCCCAATTTAGCAATTTCATAATTTAGTGGTTTCTGCTATATCAGAGCTATTTGAAATCTATCCCTAAAAGGGTATATAATATTGAAGGTGCACATTGGGTCATTCAGAATAACTTCACACACACGCTTCTGTGCATTTCCAAGTCTAATTCTGTCACTAAATCCATACCGGTGACCCAGCGCCTAAATACTAGGCCTCAAATTTAAATCCCTCTAAATCTCTCGTTACCCACCGCTGTACTGTTGTTGCTGGGCAAGATATTTAGTGTCCGTCAAAGCACATTTTTTGTTCTGGGTTGAAGTACAATTCCCAATTTAGCAATTTCATAATTTAGTGGTTTCTGCTATATCAGAGCTATTTGAAATCTATCCCTAAAAGGGTATATAATATTGAAGGTGCACATAGGGTCATTCAGAATAACTTCACACACACGCTTCTGTGCATTTCCAAGTCTAATTCTGTCACTAAATCCATACCGGTGACCCAGCGCCTAAATACTAGGCCTCAAATTTAAATCCCTCTAAATCTCTCGTTACCGCTGTCCTGTTGTAGCTGGGAAAGTTATTTAGTGCCCGTCAAAGCACATTTTTTGTTCTGGGTTGAAGTACAATTCCCAATTTAGCAATTTCATAATTTAGTGGTTCCTGCTATATCAGAGCTATTTGAAATCTATCCCAAAAAGGGTATATAATATTCAAGGTGCACATTGGGTCATTCAGAATAACTTCACACACACGCTTCTGTGCATTTCCAAGTCTAATTCTGTCACTAAATCCATACCGGTCACCCAGCGCCTAAATACTAGGCCTCAAATTTATATCCCGCTGAATTTGAATACAATACATTGGGCCAAATAATATATTTGTTGTTGTGGTGAACCATAACAATGAGAAAAACATCTAGTAAGGGACGCGGACGTGGACATGGTCGTGGTGGTGTTAGTGGACCCTCTGGTGCTGGGAGAGGACGTGGCCGTTCTGCCACATCCACACGTCCTAGTGTACCAACTACCTCAGGTCCCAGTAGCCGCCAGAATTTACAGCGATATATGGTGGGGCCCAATGCCGTTCTAAGGATGGTAAGGCCTGAGCAGGTACAGGCATTAGTCAATTGGGTGGCCGACAGTGGATCCAGCACGTTCACATTATCTCCCACCCAGTCTTCTGCAGAAAGCGCACAGATGGCGCCTGAAAACCAACCCCATCAGTCTGTCACATCACCCCCATGCATACCAGGGAAACTGTCTCAGCCTCAAGTTATGCAGCAGTCTCTTATGCTGTTTGAAGACTCCGCTGGCAGGGTTTCCCAAGGGCATCCACCTAGCCCTTCCCCAGCGGTGAAAGACATAGAATGCACTGACGCACAACCACTTATGTTTCCTGATGATGAGGACATGGGAATACCACCTCAGCATGTCTCTGATGATGACGAAACACAGGTGCCAACTGCTGCGTCTTTCTGCAGTGTGCAGACTGAACAGGAGGTCAGGGATCAAGACTGGGTGGAAGACGATGCAGGGGACGATGAGGTCCTAGACCCCACATGGAATGAAGGTCGTGCCACTGACTTTCACAGTTCCGAGGAAGAGGCAGTGGTGAGACCGAGCCAACAGCGTAGCAAAAGAGGGAGCAGTGGGCAAAAGCAGAACACCCGCCGCCAAGAGACTCCGCCTGCTACTGACCGCCGCCATCTGGGACCGAGCACCCCAAAGGCAGCTTCAAGGAGTTCCCTGGCATGGCACTTCTTCAAACAATGTGCTGACGACAAGACCCGAGTGGTTTGCACGCTGTGCCATCAGAGCCTGAAGCGAGGCATTAACGTTCTGAACCTGAGCACAACCTGCATGACCAGGCACCTGCATGCAAAGCATGAACTGCAGTGGAGTAAACACCTTAAAACCAAGGAAGTCACTCAGGCTCCCCCTGCTACCTCTTCTGCTGCTGCCGCCTCGGCCTATTCTGCTGCTGCCGCCTCGGCCTCTTCCTCCGCCTCTGGAGGAACGTTGGCACCTGCCGCCCAGCAAACAGGGGATGTACCACCAACACCACCACCACCACCTCCGTCACCAAGCGTCTCAACCATGTCACACGCCAGCGTTCAGCTCTCCATCTCACAAACATTTGATAGAAAGCGTAAATTCCCACCTAGCCACCCTCGATCCCTGGCCCTGAATGCCAGCATTTCTAAACTACTGGCCTATGAAATGCTGTCATTTAGGCTGGTGGACACAGACAGCTTCAAACAGCTCATGTCGCTTGCTGTCCCACAGTATGTTGTTCCCAGCCGGCACTACTTCTCCAAGAGAGCCGTGCCTTCCCTGCACAACCAAGTATCCGATAAAATCAAGTGTGCACTGCGCAACGCCATCTGTGGCAAGGTCCACCTAACCACAGATACGTGGACCAGTAAGCACGGCCAGGGACGCTATATCTCCCTAACTGCACACTGGGTAAATGTAGTGGCAGCTGGGCCCCAGGCGGAGAGCTGTTTGGCGCACGTCCTTCCGCCGCCAAGGATCGCAGGGCAACATTCTTTGCCTCCTGTTGCCACCTCCTCCTTCTCGGCTTCCTCCTCCTCTTCTTCCACCTGCTCATCCAGTCAGCCACACACCTTCACCACCAACTTCAGCACAGCCCGGGGTAAACGTCAGCAGGCCATTCTGAAACTCATATGTTTGGGGGACAGGCCCCACACCGCACAGGAGTTGTGGCGGGGTATAGAACAACAGACCGACGAGTGGTTGCTGCCGGTGAGCCTCAAGCCCGGCCTGGTGGTGTGTGATAATGGGCGAAATCTCGTTGCAGCTCTGGGACTAGCCAATTTGACGCACATCCCTTGCTTGGCGCATGTGCTGAATTTGGTGGTGCAGAAGTTCATTCACAACTACCCCGACATGTCAGAGCTGCTGCATAAAGTGCGGGCCGTCTGTTCGCGCTTCCGGCGTTCACATCCTGCTGCTGCTCGCCTGTCTGCGCTACAGCGTAACTTCGGCCTTCCCGCTCACCGCCTCATATGCGACGTGCCCACCAGGTGGAACTCCACCTTGCACATGCTGGACAGACTGTGCGAGCAGCAGCAGGCCATAGTGGAGTTTCAGCTGCAGCACGCACGGGTCAGTCGCACTACAGAACAGCACCACTTCACCACCAATGACTGGGCCTCCATGCGAGACCTGTGTGCCCTGTTGCGCTGTTTCGAGTACTCCACCAACATGGCCAGTGGCGATGACACCGTTATCAGCGTTACAATACCACTTCTATGTCTCCTTGAGAAAACACTTAGGGCGATGATGGAAGAGGAGGTGGCCCAGGAGGAGGAGGAGGAGGAGGAGGAAGAGGGGTCATTTTTAGCACTTTCAGGCCAGTCTCTTCGAAGTGACTCAGAGGGAGGTTTTTGGCAACAGCAGAGGCCAGGTACAAATGTGGCCAGCCAGGGCCCACTACTGGAGGACGAGGAGGACGAGGATGAGGAGGAGGTGGAGGAGGATGAGGATGAAGCATGGTCACAGCGGGGTGGCACCCAACGCAGCTCGGGTCCATCACTGGTGCGTGGCTGGGGGGAAAGGCAGGACGATGACGATACGCCTCCCACAGAGGACAGCTTGTCCTTATCCCTGGGCAGCCTGGCACACATGAGCGACTACATGCTGCAGTGCCTGCGCAACGACAGCAGAGTTGCCCACATTTTAACCTGTACGGACTACTGGGTTGCCACCCTGCTGGATCCACGCTACAAAGACAATGTGCCCACCTTACTTCCTGCACTGGAGCGTGATAGGAAGATGCGCGAGTACAAGCGCACGTTGGTAGACGCGCTACTGAGAGCATTCCCAAATGTCACAGGGGAACAAGTGGAAGCCCAAGGCCAAGGCAGAGGAGGAGCAAGAGGTCGCCAAGGCAGCTGTGTCACGGCCAGCTCCTCTGAGGGCAGGGTTAGCATGGCAGAGATGTGGAAAACTTTTGTCAACACGCCACAGCTAACTGCACCACCACCTGATACGCAACGTGTTAGCAGGAGGCAACATTTCACTAACATGGTGGAACAGTACGTGTGCACACCCCTCCACGTACTGACTGATGGTTCGGCCCCATTCAACTTCTGGGTCTCTAAATTGTCCACGTGGCCAGAGCTAGCCTTTTATGCCTTGGAGGTGCTGGCCTGCCCGGCAGCCAGCGTTTTGTCTGAACGTGTATTCAGCACGGCAGGGGGCGTCATTACAGACAAACGCAGCCGCCTGTCTACAGCCAATGTGGACAAGCTGACGTTCATAAAAATGAACCAGGCATGGATCCCACAGGACCTGTCCGTCCCTTGTCCAGATTAGACATTAACTACCTCCCCATAACCATATATTATTGGACTCCAGGGCACTTCCTCATTCAATCCTATTTTTATTTTCATTTTACCATTATATTGCGATGCTACCCAAAGTTGAATGAACCTCTCCTCTGCCTGTGTGCTAGGCCTAAATATATGCCAATGGACTGTTGCAGTGGTGGCTGACATGAAGCCTGATTCTCTGCTATGACATGCAGACTAATTCTCTGCTGACATGAAGCCAGATTGTCTGTTACGGGACCTCTCTCCTCTGCCTGGGTGCTGGGCCTAAATTTATGACAATGGACTGTTGCAGTGGTGGCTGACGTGAAGCCTCATTCTCTGCTATGACATGCAGACTGATTCTCTGCTGACATGAAGCCAGATTGTCTGTTACGGGACCTCTCTCCTCTGCCTGTGTGCTAGGCCTAAATATATGCCAATGGACTGTTGCAGTGGTGGCTGACGTGAAGCCTGATTCTCTGCTATGACATGCAGACTGATTCTCTGCTGTCATGAAGCCAGATTGTCTGTTACGGGACCTCTCTGCTCTGCCTGTGTGCTAGGCCTAAATATATGCCAATGGACTGTTGCAGTGGTGGGTGACGTGAAGCCTGATTCTCTGCTATGATATGAAGACTGATTCTCTGCTGACATGAAGCCAGATTGTCTGTTACGGGACCTTTCTCCTCTGCCTGGGTTCTGGGCCTAAATTTATGAAAATTGACTCTTACAGTGGTGGCTGACGTGAAGCCTGATTCTCTGCTATGATATGAAGACTGATTCTCTGCTGACATGAAGCCAGATTCTCTGTTACGGGACCTCTCTCCTCTGCCTGGGTGCTGGGCCTAAATTTATGACAATGGACTGTTGCAGTGGTGGCTGACGTGAAGCCTGATTCTCTGCTATGACATGCAGACTGATTCTCTGCTGACATGAAGCCAGATCCTCTGTTACGGGACCTCTCTCCTCTGCCTGTGTGTGTGCTGGGCCTAAATATATGCCAATGGACTGTTGCAGTGGTGGCTGACGTGAAGCCTCATTCTCTGCTATGACATGCAGACTGATTCTCTGCTGACATGAAGCCAGATTCTCTGTTACGGGACCTCTCTCCTCTGCCTGTGTGTGTGCTGGGCCTAAATATATGCCAATGGACTGTTGCAGTGGTGGCTGACGTAAAGCCTCATTCTCTGCTATGACATGCAGACTAATTCTCTGCTGACATGAAGACAGATTCTCTGTTACGGGACCTCCCTCCTCTGCCTGGGTGCTGGGCCTAAATATATGCCAATGGACTGTTGCAGTGGTGGCTGACGTGAAGCCTCATTCTCTGCTATGACATGCAGACTAATTCTCTGCTGACATGAAGACAGATTCTCTGTTACGGGACCTCCCTCCTCTGCCTGGGTGCTGGGCCTAAATATATGCCAATGGACTGTTGCAGTGGTGGCTGACGTGAAGCCTCATTCTCTGCTATGACATGCAGACTGATTCTCTGCTGACATGAAGCCAGATTCTCTGTTACGGGACCTCTCTCCTCTGCCTGTGTGTGTGCTGGGCCTAAATATATGCCAATGGACTGTTGCAGTGGTGGCTGACGTGAAGCCTCATTCTCTGCTATGACATGCAGACTAATTCTCTGCTGACATGAAGCCAGATTCTCTGTTACGGGACCTCTCTCCTCTGCCTGTGTGTGTGCTGGGCCTAAATATATGCCAATGGACTGTTGCAGTGGTGGCTGACGTGAAGCCTCATTCTCTGCTATGACATGCAGACTAATTCTCTGCTGACATGAAGACAGATTCTCTGTTACGGGACCTCCCTCCTCTGCCTGGGTGCTGGGCCTAAATATATGCCAATGGACTGTTGCAGTGGTGGCTGACGTGAAGCCTCATTCTCTGCTATGACATGCAGACTGATTCTCTGCTGACATGAAGCCAGATTGTCTGTTACGGGACCTCTCTCCTCTGCCTGGGTGCTGGGTAGTGTTGAGCGCGAATATTCGAAAAGCAAATTTTTTTCGCGAATATCGCAACTTCGCGATTTCGCGAATATTTCGAATATAGTGCTATATATTCGTAAAAACGAATATTCGTTTTTTGTTTTTTCCCCCCCCCCACAAAATTACAGTACACATATAATTGATTGTTTCCCAAAGGTCCAACAGCTCAGATCTTACTCACATTGCCTAGAAAGTGATTGAGGCGCGAATCTTCGTAAGGCGATTTTATTAGCGCACATGCGAATATCGGCACGTCCCAGAACAGAGGCAAAGGGCTTTGCATTCATACATTAGTGAATTGAGTTGCGAATCTTCGTAAGGCGATTTTATTAGCGCACATGCGAATATCTACACTTGTCCCAGAACAGAGGCAAAGGGCTTTGCATTCATACATTAGTGATTGAATTGAGCTGCGAATCTTCGTAAGGCGATTTTATTAACGCAAATGCAAATATCTACACTTGTCCCCAGAACAGAGAGGCAAAGGCCTGTGCATTCATATAGTATAGCACCATATTCGCGAATACGTAGAACTTCGTAAAATTCGATTAACGAAAATTCGTATTTTTTATTTTACTTTCCACCTTACAGATTACATTGATCTGTACTCTGTCAACTACTGTCATCACCCCCCACTGTATCTCGATTGATTCCCAAAAGTCTCACATTCCCTAGAAAGTGATTGAGGTGCGAATCTTCGTAAGGCGATTTTATTAGCGCACATGCGAATATCTACACTTGTCCCAGAACAGAGGCAAAGGGCATTGCATTCATACATTAGTGATTGAATTGAGTTGCGAATCTTCGTAAGGCGATTTCATTAGCGCACATGTGAATTTTGCATAAAATATATGTATTATGCGATGCGAAAATTCGAATTATCGCATATGCGAAATAATAACGAATTTGAATAATCGCGAATATTTTACGAATATTCTTTCGAATATTCACAAAATTTCGCGAATTCGAATATGGGACATGCCGCTCAACACTAGTGCTGGGCCTAAATTTATGACAATGGACTGTTGCAGTGGTGGGTGACGTGAAGCCTGATTCTCTGCTATGACATGCAGACTGATTCTCTGCTGACATGAAGCCAGATTGTCTGTTACGGGACCTCTCTCCTCTGCCTGGGTGCTGGGCCTAAATATATGCCAATGGACTGTTGCAGTGGTGGCTGACGTGAAGCCTCATTCTCTGCTATGACATGCAGACTAATTCTCTGCTGACATGAAGACAGATTCTCTGTTACGGGACCTCTCTCCTCTGCCTGGGTGCCGGGGCCTAAATATCTGAGAATGGACTGTTCCAGTGGTGGGTGACGGGAAGCCAGATTCTCTGCTATGGAACCTCTCTCCAATTGATTTTGGTTAATTTTTATTTATTTAATTTTTATTTTAATTCATTTCCCTATCCACATTTGTTTGCAGGGGATTTACCTACATGTTGCTGCCTTTTGCAGCCCTCTAGCTCTTTCCTGGGCTGTTTTACAGCCTTTTTAGTGCCGAAAAGTTCGGGTCCCCATTGACTTCAATGGGGTTCGGGTTCGGGACGAAGTTCGGATCGGGTTCGGATCCCGAACCCGAACATTTCCGGGATGTTCGGCCGAACTTCTCGAACCCGAACATCCAGGTGTTCGCTCAACTCTAATGGTAATCCTTTTGGGCCCTCCACTAGCCTGATTCTGAAAGCGGCCATGTATCTTACCTTTTATGGGTTCCTCCGGCCCGGAGAGGTTTTGGCCGGTCCAAATCGTCAAGACCATCCTTTGAAGCAACATCTGTCATGGGGCCAGGGCCATTACACTCTCCGGCTACCCTCCACCAAAACCAATCAGATGGGTCCCCCCTCGGAGGTTAAATTCTACCCAACCTCGAACAATTGGTGCCCAGTTCAAGTGCTGCATCAACTGCTAGCGCTTATCCGAGGTACATCGCCAGATAGCCCGCTCAGCACTTCTCAGTCTATATCTTATATCCGTGCCCTCGCCCAAGGTCTAGGTTATGACCCCAAGGTAATTTCGGGGCATTCATTCCGCATAGGGGCGGCCTCCGCTGCTTCTCGGCATCAGGTGCCAGCCCATGTCATTCGGTCCATGGGGCGGTGGCGGTCCTCCTGCTTTACCAGGTATATACCCAATCCTCAAGTAAAGATATCTCGTGCCTTTCGTTCTCTGGCTTTGTAATTTTGTAATTAAGTGTTGCTCCTAACTGTTGTTTTTTGCCCCCTTTCTTCACTGGTGTACCCGCGCCCGTGGCTCCCGGCACAATTCAGCCACTATGTTCAGGGCAGGTTTCTCTGCGTACGCCGACGTTGTCCTAGCCCTGACCATAATTATAATATGCTGTCAGGGCATTGTATGGCAACCCTGCCTTGCCTTAACACCTAGACTTGTATCGCATTCTGAATGTCCACTGATATTAGGGTCCACTGATATTATACCAATCAGATTGCACAACGGCTTCAAGGACTGAAACAGAGAAACCTAAGTATACCTTTCATCTATTATCCCTTTTATTTTAACTGTCGTGAATTACTATCACCTTGAATTATTATTATCTAGAATAGTCCGTTTTTCTGCAAATGTATATATGCACTGTTTTTCTGTTTAACTTTTTGTGAAAGATTGACAAGTCTTATTTGCTAAGTCTTCCGTGTTCTAAGCAAAGGAATTAACAAATCCTGTCTCTAAAGAGAGTAATGTTACCATTCTGTGTGAGAGAGGTCATTTTGATTGTTGCTTGGCTGAACGATTGTGATCAGTCAGCAAGCGGTACCTGGTTCATTCCCTGCTCTGCATGAGGGTGAGTGACCGGTAGTCGGTTTGTGTGCCGTTAAAACACGTGGTGGCAGTATACCGAATTGTATCTATAAAGGCTTAACCGGAAGTTAACCACCCATTGTCACGTGCGGTATCTGTCTGCGTACAGGTACGTTCGTGACACAGACAACTTAGCATCTGGCAGTTACACCGACCACCTGATTGTCTCGGAGAGAAGCAGAAAAATTCATTAAGATCACAGGATTTTATGAGGAGAAAGTGCTGACAAATAAAAAAAGGAATGCTTCAAAGATAACAACGTAGTAAAGGATGCAGAAACATGGTATAGAACAGCCAGAGAAATGAAGAAATTAGGCTGGACAGAAATGTAAGATGAAAAGACCAATGATTACTTTTATATGCCGCCAACACAGCCCCTAAAATGGCGCCGGAGGACTCGGCCATGCTTCAGCAGGCACGACCCTCACCATATTATCAGCCCCCCTCAGTCTCTGGAGGGGTGGATCTGTGGAATATGTCATTGCCAGAATCCCACAGGGAGGCATGTCTGTTACAGCTGTGGAGCGGCAAAACCACGCCCCAGGCCCACCTCCTTGTACCCAGTTTTCACACAGAATGGCACACCTTATATAGCAGCTTCTGCTCCGGCAGCCATCTTAACTAAGCCCACTGACTCTCCGGCAGCCATCTTAACTAATCCCATTTTCTCCCTGGCAGCCATCTTAAGTGAGGTAACTTCACTCCCTGCCCAGCAGCCATCTTAGTTACTGGTGTTTTCCTGATACGGCTACAAGCATGAAACAATACACATAGATCTAAGTAGCACCACAAAGAGTACTCAACTCAGTAAGTAGTATTGTTTAATTAGATGAAACGCCCTAACTTCTATGTTTTTTCCTTTGCTAGGATTAAGTCAGCACTTGGAGACAATTTCAACTCGATTCATAACGGGTTGTTGTGGTGGGTGCAGATGTTCAGGACTCCAGGTCGGGTGAAGATATTAGGCCTCTTTCACACGGGCGTCATGTTTTTGGCCCGGATAAGATGCGGATGTGTTGCGGGAAAATGCGTGATTTTTCACGCGAGTGCAAAACATTGCAATGCGTTTTGCACGCTCGTGAGAAAAATTGGCATGTTTGGTACCCAAACTCGAACTTCTTCACAGAAGTTCGGGTTTGGGTTAGGTGTTCTGTAGATTGTATTATTTTCCCTTATAATATGGTTATAAGGGAAAATAATAGCATTCTTAATACAGAATGCATAGTACAATAGGGCTGGAGGGGTTAAAAAATAATAATAATTTAACTCAAATTAATCCACTTGTTCGCGCAGCCCGGCTTCTCTTGTCTTCTTCTTTAAGGAATAGGACTTTTGATGACGTCACTGCTCTCATCACATGGTCCATCACATGATCTTTTAACAATGTGGATGGATCATGTGATGGACCATGTGATGAGCGCAGTGAGCACAGCAAAGATGAAGATAGAAGAGAAGCCGGGCTGCGCGAACAAGTGGATTAAGGTGAGTAAAAAAAAATGTTTTAACCCCTCCAGCCCTATTGTACTATGCATTCTGTATTAAGAATGCTATTATTTTCCCTTATAACCATGTTATAAGGGAAAATAATAAAGATCGGGTCCCCATCCTGGTCATCTCCTAGCAACCGTGCGTGAAAATCGCACCGCATCCGCACTTGCTTGCGGATGCTTGTGATTTTCACGCAGCCCTATTCACTTCTATGGGGCCTGCGTTCAAGACCCGAATTTGACCCAAAACCCCATTGAAGTCAATGGGGACTCGAACTTTTGAGCATTAAAATGGCTGTAAAAATGTAATGAAAAGGGCTAGAGGGCTGCAAATGCCAGCAAAATGTGGTTAACAGTATGGCAAGTGCTCTGCAAACATAAGTGGGAAATGACTTTAAATAACATAAAATACGTAAAAAGAAAAAATAATAATCTTGATCTAGGAGGACGAGGTCCATATGAAGTAAGAGGTTGAGGAGGCAGTGGATGTGGAGGTGTAGGTGGAAGCGGCGGTGGAGGAGGAGGTAGCCTACACTGCTTTTTGGTTTTAAATTTATTTTTATTTTTTAAATTAGGGTACACCCCAAAACATTGGGAAATATAACTTGTGATAACCCCCTCCAGTCGTGCTAAACACACGTTCAGACAATACACTGGCTGCAGGGCAGGCCAGCACCTCCAAGGCGTAAAGGGCAAGCTCAGGCCATGTGCCCAATTTGGAGACCCAGAAGTTGAAGGGGGGAAGACCCATCATTCAGTACCTGTAGGTGTGTGCACAAATACTGCTCCACCATGTCACACATCCCCGTGATGTCCATGATCCAATTGGATATCTTCTCTATCAACTTTCGATGTTCTTTTATGTGCCTACCATAGTGATCATAGGTGGCGGGGAATCAGGTTTCCAGGCCTGAGAGGGAGCCTGAGAAAGGGATACCACATCCAAGGGAGGTCAATTGATGAAATTAAATGTAATCGAGCGGAAACGTGGGACAACGTATTGAAACATAAGCTTCCAAGTTAAGGAGGGGGCACATGGCAATTACCCAATCCCGACTTGGGGAGGTAGCGACAAAAAATAACAATACAGGACTCTTAAGATGCCCTGTTATTGTAATGATTGCTAAAAAAATTATAGGGAATGTCACTGGGGTATTGTGGATTTGGAAATGTTAGCCAGGAGAGCCCCTGCTGCCGTTTTGTTGACTCTAGATAACTTCTGCCTGATCGCACGTCCCTGTGACGTCCACCATCCATTTGGATATCTTCTCTATGAAATTTTGATGTTCTTTTCTGAGCCTATCATGTTGATCACGGTTATCAGCGAATCAGGGTTCCACGCCGGAGAGGAAGCGTGAGAAAGAGAGACCACATCCAAAGGAGGTTAATTGTTTCAAATTAAATATGATAGAGTGGAAATGTGGGACGAATTATTGAAGCGCAAATGTGGGACAAATTATTAAAGCAGAAGGATCGAATGAAGGGGCTTAGGTTAGGTGTTCTGTAGACTGTATTATTTTCCCTTATAACATGGTTATAAGGGAGAATAATAGCATTCTTAATACAGAATGCATAGTACAATAGAGCTGGAGGGGTTAAAAAAAATAATAATAATTTAACTCACCTTAATCCACTTGTTCGCACAGCCCGGCTTCTCTTGTCTTCTTCTTTGAGGAATAGGACCTTTGATGATGTCACTGCGCTCATCACATGGTCCATCACATGACCTTTTACCATGGTAATGGATCATGTGACAGACCATGTGATGAGCGCAGTGACATCACCATAGGTCCTTTTCCTGTGCACAGTAAAGATGAAGATAGAAGAGAAGCCGAGCTGCGTGAACAAGTGGATTAAGGTGAGTTAAAAAAAAATTTAACCCCTCCAGCCCTATTGTACTATGCATTCTGTATTAAGAATGCTATTATTTTCCCTTATAACCATGTTATAAGGGAAAATAATAAAGATCGAGTCCCCATCCCGATCGTCTCCTAGCAACCGTGCGTGAAAATCGCACCGCATCCGCACTTGCTTGTGGATGCTTGCGATTTTCATGCAGCCCCATTCACTTCTATAGGCCCTGCGTTGCGTGAAAATGCACAAAATAGAGCATGCTGCGATTTTAACGCAACGCACAAGTAACGCATGAAAATCAGCGCTCATGTCCACAGCCCATAGAAATTAATGGGTCCGGATTCAGTGCGGGTACAATGCGTTCACCTCACGCATTGCACCCACGCGGAACTCTCGACCGTGTGAAAGGGGCCTTAGGTTAAGTCCTGCATTTGATGCAAAGTCAAGTGAAGTACTCGGCCCTGGGGGTCCTGCCCATCTGCTAAAATCACAAAAGGAGGGTATTGTGATGGAAAGGGTCTCAACTGTGGTAAACTGTAGCTTTAAGGCCAGACTGTTCTTTCTGAAGAATGCTAACCTTGAGATAAGATTCTGCAGAAGCTTAACTACTAAAATGCCGTTAGTATGGTCTGGAAGTATTGCCTTTATATTAATAACTAATCCAAATTACTAGTTTCGTCCATTACCTGTAAGACTGTATGTTTGATTCTTACATTGCCCTCAGTTCCTTCTTTTCCATGCGACCCTCATCCCAGGTAAGCTGTCCACTAAGAGTTCGCCAGTGCTATAAGCCTAGTTTCTGTGCAGCTCAGTCCAGTTTATGGTGACTAAGAACTCAGGGCCCTCCCAGCACCAGTGGTGTGAAGAAAAAAAAAAGTCTTGGTACTTTGTGAGTGTATAGATCTTGTTTCCATCTGTGGGCTGTTTGCATTGTGTTTGATTTTGTTGGTTTGCCTGTTGTATTAGTGTACTGAACGTATGTTCCAGAGAAGTAGTGTGCAGCAAGCGTTTGGTTTGCGTCTGCGCTGAAGCCGATGGTTTTTGTGGTAGTCAGGAGAACTACAGGTTTCTGGCCCCCTAGTGAACAGTAGGAGTCCCCACTGGGGCCTGTGAAGACAAAGCTCATTTAGAGATGGGCAACACCCAAGGTATGTAGAAAGGGACCGACAGGGATCCCAGCTGCAGAAGTAGTATGGAAGACAGGCAGTGAAGAACATCAGCAAGCTAATGAAAGGTGTAGACATTCCCCTCCCTGATGGTAAACTGAATCCAGAGTAATGGGAAAAAGCATGCAGGGAAAACAAAGGGTGGCTAAAAGCTAACAAGCTCACAGAACAGGCAGAAGTATGGCTGCGAGTACCGAGGGAAGTATATGGAGGAGCTGGAGAGAGTCAGAAGAAAGGAAAAAGTATGTCTGCCACCCTCTAATGCAGGACCCAGAACCCAGATTGGAGAGAGAGTTGTGCTGTGTCTGGTGCTCCTCGTCCACACGACATAAGAGGATTGTATTCATAGAAACATAGAATGTGTCGGCAGATAAGAACCATTTGGCCCATCTAGTCTGCCCAATATACTAAATACTATGGATAGCCCCTGGCCCTATCTTATATGAAGGATGGCCTTATGCCTATCCCATGCATGCTTAAACTCCTTCACTGTATCTGCAGCTACCACTTCTGCAGGAAGGCTATTCCATGCATCCACTACTCTCTCAGTAAAGTAATACTTCCTGATATTACTTTTAACCCTTTCCCCCTCTAATTTAAAACGATGTCCTCTTGTAGCAGTTTTTCTTCTTTTAAATATTCTCTCCTCTTTTACCTTGTTGATTCCCTTTATGTATTTAAAAGTTTCTATCATCTCCCCTCTGCCTCGTCTTTCTTCCAAGCTATACATGTTAAGGTCCTTTAATCTTTCATGGTAAGTTTTATCCTGCAGTCCATGTACCAGTTTAGTAGCTCTTCTCTGAACTCTCTCCAAAGTATCAATATCCTTCTGGAGATATGGTCTCCAGTACTGAGCACAATACTCCAAATGAGGTCTCACTAGTGCTCTGTAGAGCAGCATGAGCACCTCCCTCTTTCTACTGGTAATTCCTCTCCCTATACACCCAAGCATTCTGCTAGCATTTCCTGCTGTGCCCAGATCACTGTCCCCACAGACACCCATGTTTTTAGGGATGGCTGGGGAGGCAGTGAGGATGACACAAAGACAGGTGAGCAGGAAAAGTCAGACCAAGATTAGGAAACTGACAATCCAGTATTGGCTGTGCCCTTAAACACTTTAGCAGATTTAAGTCCGGCCCCAATGATATCCAAAACACTCCCAACACCTCCGAATAGCTAGGTCAGACAAGCCTAGATGGCTGGCAATTCGTCAACATGACTGTAACGAACCCCTGCTCGCTCTATTCTGCTCTCACGGCACTCCCTGATGTGACCACAATATCTGCTGGTTCCGCCGTTGATGATCCGGCCTCAAACGACCGCTCGTGTCATTTTAATTCTAACAGAACTAACACCAGTCAGGCTGTATGTGAGTTCAAACTGACAAAATTCTTTATTGAATAAATCACATATATTTATATTGACAGTTGGAACACCTCTTTCAATTGGTAAATTGTAAAACCCCCTCTGATTGGCTATGAAAATGAGGTAAGCTGGGATTAGTTCAAGAGCATGGCTGGGAGGCAGATGGTGTGGCCATTGTCACAGAGAGATTCAAACCATGACATTACCCCCCCTTCCAGGAAACAGTACAACAGCCACAGTGGGACCCTTACCGGGTCAACTTGAGGATATTGGAAAAGTAGTCTTAAGATTCCAGGTCCGTTTGCCAGGATAAGCCATCCGCATTCCCGTTTTGAGGCCCTGGCCGATATTGTATCGGTGTATGGTGAAATTGTAGGGTTGCAAAGCCAGGCTCCACCTTAGTAATCGGCCATTCTCTCCCGCCACCCGGTTTAGTCATATCAAGGGATTGTGTTCCGTCATGACGGTAAAAGAGCGTCCACACATGTAGGGCTGCAATTTCTTTAAAGCCCAGACTAAAGCCAAACATTCTTTTTCCCCGGCAGCATATCCAACTTCACGGGGTAACAACTTGCGGCTGAGATACGCCACCGGGTGCTACTTCCCGTCGTCACCAACTTGACTTAGTACGGCTCCCAGTCCGAACATGGAGGAGTCTGTATGTACGACAAAGCGTTTGTTAGAATCGGGTGCCGCCAGTAGGGGAGCTTATGTTAGGGTGGTTTTCAACTGTTGAAATGCTGTTTCGGACTCCGGGGACCACAGGACCTGTCTAGGGAGATTATTTTTGGTCAGGTCCGTCAGTGGTTTGGCTATGTCACTATAGTGGGGTACAAACTTTCTGTAGTACCCAGCTGTCCCTAAAAATGCAAGTACCTGGGCCTTGGTTCTGGGAACCAGCCAGTTTAGGATGGCCTCAATTTTTGCAGGCTCCGGCCTCTGCTTCCCACATCCCACTCTATGTCCCAAATATTGTACCTCAGACATCCCGATATTACACTTGTCTGGCTTCAGGGTCAGGCCTGCAACTCTGATTCTGTCTAGCACTATGCCCAGGTGTCTGAGATGCTCTTCCCATGTCTGGCTATAGATTGCAATGTCATCAAGATATGTGCATGCAAAATCCTGCGGACCACCGAGGAGTTGATCTATCATTCGTTGGAAGGTAGCGGAAACATTTTTCATCCCAAATGGCATTACCCGGAACTGGTAAAGGCCAAACGGGGTGATGAAGGCCGACTTTGGAATGACATCCGCCTCCAGGGGAATCTGCCAGTAGCCCTTACACAGGTCAATAGTCGTCAGATAATGTCCCTGAGCTATTTTGTCCAACAATTCGTCCACTCGGGGCATGGGGTAGGCGTCTAATACTACAGGGGAAGCCCAGGGGCTTGCTGATGGTTCGATCACCCCTAACTCAAGCATCTCCCTAATCTCTGCTCTCATCCCTTCTTGCACAGCTCCGAGAATCCTATAGGCTGCTTGTCTCAGGGGCTTCTGCCCGAGGGTCTCCACCTTGTGCACTGCCAAGTGAGTGTATCCAGGGAGTGTTGAGAACATCTCTTTCCGGTCCTGGAGTAATTCCCTGACCTGTTCTTGTTCCTGGGGTCCTAACCCATCTCCTAACTGAACATCTTCCACCCCCCCCAGAACGGTTACTGATTGCAGGAAGCTCCAGCAACAGCTGGTATTCAGAGTCCCCGGTGGCAGGAGCGCATATGGTGGTTACTGCCTCAGCCGTCTCGTGATAGGCCTTCATCATATTGATGTGGAATGTCCTCTTAATTCTTGTGTCTGCACAGCTGGCGACCACGTAGGTCAGGGGTGGCCAACCTTACAGACACAAAGAGCCAAAAAAAAAATCTTATGACTGCCAGGAGCCACGAGCTATCCGTTTACACAAATATGCGTGCACACGACAGTATTACTGCAATTGAGTTATCAAACATTTAAAAGTGCATTTAAACCACCTTTCCTACCTGTAATGTAGACAGCTTTAGTGAGACTTCTGGCAATCTTTGTTTTTCACAATGTGTTTCAAGATTTCTCGGATGACACCCTCATGCTCAGATGACCGCCCATGCTCAGGTGACCGCCTTATGCTCAGATGACCGCCTTATGCTCAGATGACGCCCCATGCTCAGATGACGCCCCATGCTCAGATGACGCCCCATGCTCAGATGACGCCCCATGCTCAGATGATGCCCCATGCTCAGATGACAGCCCCATGCTCAGATGACCCCCCATGCTCAGATGACGCCCCATGCTCAGATGACGCCCCATGCTCAGATGACGCCCCATGCTCAGATGACAGCCCCATGCTCAGATGACCCCCCATGCTCAGATGACCACCCATGCTCAGATGACCGCCCCATGCTCAGATGACGCCCCATGCTCAGATGACGCCCCATGCTCAGATGACAGCCCCATGCTCAGATGACCCCCCATGCTCAGATGACGCCCCATGCTCAGATGACGCCCCCATGCTCAGATGACAGCCCCATGCTCAGATGACCCCCCATGCTCAGATGACCACCCATGCTCAGATGACCGCCCCATGCTCAGATGACCACCCATGCTCAGATGACCGCCCCATGCTCAGATGACCGCCCCATGCTTAGATGACCGCCCCATGCTCAGATGACCCCCCCATGCTCAGATGACTGCCTTATTATCAGATGACCGCCCCATGCTCAGATGACCACCCCATGCTCAGATGACCCCCCCATGCTCAGATGACTGCCTTATTATCAGATGACCGCCCCATGCTCAGATGACCGCCCCATGCTCAGATGACCCCCCATGCTCAGATGACCGCCTTATTATCAGATGACACCCCATGCTCAGATGACCGCCCCATGCTCAGATGACCGGGGGTGATTTGACATAGGGGAGATGTGAGCATGGGGTGTCTTATGTGAGCACTGGAGAGGCTTATTTTGTGGGTCTGATGAGGATTTGGGGGTCTTATCTGAGCTCATACTACCCCCATGTCAAAAAAAGACCCCCAGATCAGTACTTTAATAAAATAAAACTGTGGCTTATCCTACCTCTGCTACCACTGCTCTGAAGA
Source organism: Bufo gargarizans (assembly GCF_014858855.1). Lineage (NCBI taxonomy): Eukaryota > Metazoa > Chordata > Amphibia > Anura > Bufonidae > Bufo > Bufo gargarizans. The sequence goes on from NC_058085.1 coordinate 11,702,099, forward strand.
CTGTGGCGACCTCTCCATAGTGACCTGACATGCAGGTCAGAGCGCGGGCCTGCATGGTATTAAGGGGGGTGGGCACTACGCCACCAATGAAAACCTTTAATACAGATACAGGGGGCGGGTGCCGGCAGAATCTCATAGCCGACACCTGGTCTCTCTACTGCGTTCCCCAGTGTAAACAGCCCCTCCCCTCCTCTTCCCCTCTTAATTCTCATTGGTGGCAGCGGCAGCAGCACAGGGAGGAGGAGGGGACTGCTTTCTTCTTCCTTCTCCCGTGCTGCTAATATTTTTAAAACCGGCGATATCCCTGGCCCGCTCCCCTGCGAGCCGCATATGTAGATGAGACCGTGGTCCTCTGAGAGCCGCAAGTGAAGGTCCGAGGAGCCGCATGCGGCTCGCGAGCCGCGGGTTGGCCACCCCTGATGTAGGTGGTGTCGCACAGCTGTTTTACCACCTAATAGGGGCCCTGCCAGGAGGCCTGTAATTTATTTTGCTTCAAGAGTTTTAGTACTAGGACCTTCTGTCCAACACAAAAAGTGCGATTCCGAGCAGATCGATCATACCAAACCTTCTGCTGACTGTGGGCTGATTGCATATTCTCATGGACTAGCTCGGTAAGTTCACGCAGTCGATCCCTGAGTTCCAAGACGCAACTAAGGATAGGGAGGCCTTCCGGATCCTCTCCCCCTTCCCACTGGACCCTCACTAAGTCTAAGGGTCCCCTAACCCTTCGCCCATACAACAGCTCAAATGGTGAAAACCCTGTGGACTCTTGAGGTACCTCTCTGTAAGCGAACAGTAGGTGGGGAATATATTTTTCCCAATCCTTCCTACTCTCCACGAAGGCCCGAAATAGATGTTTTAGGGTCCCGTTAAATCTCTCGCACAGCCCGTTCGTTTGGGGGTGGTAGGGTGCGCTCTGGAGGGTTTTAATACCACAAAGGCGCCAGAGCTGCTGGGTCAGCTCGGCGGTGAACTGATTTCCTTGATCAGACAATATCTCCTGGGGAATCCTACGCTAGTAAACACCCGCAGTAAGGCATCAGCTACCATGTCAGCCTGGATATTGGATAGGGGAATAGCTTCTGGGTAGCGGGTGGCGTAATCCACCACTGTAAGAATATACTTCTTCCCAGTGGCACTGGGGCGGGCCAGTGGGCCAATAATGTCTACTGCTATCCGGCTAAAGGGTTCCCCAATTATCGGCATGGGGTGCAGATAGGCTTTTGGATGATCCCCCGCCTTTCCTACCCTCTGGCAAGTCTCACAGGTCCGGCAGTATTCTCGTACCTCTGCATGTAACCTAGGCCAGAAGAAAGAACAAGACAACCAACTCCGGGTCTTAGCTAATCCTAAATGTCCGGCCAAGGGGATATCATGAGCCAGCCTCAATATCTCCTGTCTGTACTTCTGGGATACGACTAGCTGTTTGTGGGGGCCCTCGCGCTTCCCGTTGCCCACCCCTTCAGTGTAACGATAAATAAGCCCTCCCTCCCACTCTATTCTGTCTTCCCCTAACCCCCCTGGATCCTTGCCCGCCCTGTCCCGATAGCACTCTAAAGTAGGGTCTCTCCGGGTTTCTTGCCTAATGTCGGAAGGAGAATCCCAGGACATGGGGTTGTCAACTCGGAATAACGTGGGAGGATTTGGTCTTACCTGGGTTCCCATAGGAGTGGAGTTGCCTTGTAGGTGGCTTTGTTGTCGGGTGGTCACGGCCATGGCGGTCTCTGGTGCAAATGAAGAAGTCAAATCCCCCAAGTCGTTCCCCAAAAGTACTTTCGCGGGTAATTCACAGAGTATCCCTACTCGCACTTGTTGCTTCCCTGAGCCCCAATCTAGGTGAAATCTGGCGGTGGATAAACACAGCACCTTGCCCCCTGCTACCCTGACTGCCACAGTCTGGCCGGTTCGGGCCGACTGAGGAACCATGTGAGGCTGAATAGGAGTAATTGTAGCCCCGGAATCACGAAGTCCCTGGGCCAGCTGCCCATTAACCCATACCGCCTGACGATGGTGCTGTCGATTATCTTAAGCTGCGGACTGGACGGGATCAGCTTCGAACAGCTCACCAAACTCTTCCTGAACATCTAGAGGGTTGGCCTCATTCTGGAAGCAATAAGTCGCTGACCTGGATAACTGGGCAGTCTCTTGGTACCTCTGGGATCAGTTAGGGCAATAACTCTGCAGATGACCCGTCTGATTACATGTATAGCACTTAGGCCCGGTAAAAGGTTTTGATCGGGCTGAGGGTCTAGAGGGAGCCCACTGAGATACTGGAGTTGGGCTCGAGGTTGGTACACTGGGCCACGATAGTGGATAGCGCTGGCCTCCAATGGATCTCTGAGAGTCAAGATATTCATCGGCCAAAGTCGCTGCTTGCTGTACCGTCTGTGGCCACTTATCTCGCACCCAATCCCGTACTATCGGAGGGGTGTGGACAAAGAACTGCTGGGATTCTCAAAATTTAATCCAGCTGGCTTCAGGGGTAATGGCAAATCGGGCTACCAGGGCTTCTTTTACCCAGTCATCCTCCATGGCCCGATACGCATCCGCAGCTTTGCCAGTTAGGTTGCTCGCCAGTAAGGCGACCCAATCTTGGGACGGCACTTTATGTATCTGGCACAGTCTCTCAAAGTCCTGAAGGAACACTTCTATTTCCTCCTCTCCTTCCTTAAATAATTTGAATGCGCGAAAGGGCAACATACGGACAGGTGCTGTATCTCTAGGTGCTGTCTCTAATCGCCGTATTTCTGCCATTCTCCACTCATGTTGTCGCTCTAATTCTCTCTCTTGTCGCTCTAGTTCTCTCTCTTACCGCTCATCCTGCAGCTGGATGTCTCTGATGGCATTCTGTATGGCGGTCTCGGATGGGTTGGCACCATATAATGTCAACCGCTCTTTAACTCGTTGTTGAAACAAGTCTTCCATGGACCGAGGTCCAGCATCATCATCCCTCTGATCCATCTTAGCTAACTCACTGATCAAGGTGGCTTTGTTCTTTGTCCCAGCAATCCCTCCTCGGCTCTCAAGTAAATCTTTCAACGTGTCTCTCCTGCAGGCTGCGTAGCTGGTCATTCCTAGTTGTGATTTGGAGTGTCCCAGAAACTGGAGAGCCAATCCCACCGCTGCCACCAATGTAACGAGACCCTGCTCGCTCTATTCTGCTCTCACGGCACTCCCTGATGTGACCACAATATCTGCTGGTTCTGCCGTTGATGATCCGGACTCAAACGACCGCTCGTGTCGTTTTAATTCTCACAGAACTAACACCAGTCAGGCTGTATGTGAGTTAAAACTGACAAAATTCACATACAGGTCCTTCTAAAAAAATTAGCATATTGTGATAAAGTTCATTATTTTCTGTAATGTACTGATAAACATTAGACTTTCATATATTTTAGATTCATCACACACAACTGAAGTAGTTCAAGCCTTTTATTGTTTTAATATTGATGATTTTGGCATACAACTCATGAAAACCCCAAATTCCTATCTAAAAAAATTAGCATATCATGAAAAGGTTCTCTAAACAAGCTATTAACCTAATCATCTGAATCAACTAATTAACTCTAAACACCTGCAAAAGATTCCTGAGGCTTTTAAAAACTCCCAGCCTGGTTCATTACTCAAAACCGCAATCATGGGTAAGACTGCCAACCTGACTGCTGTCCAGAAGGCCATCATTGACACCCTCAAGCAAGAGGGTAAGACACAGAAAGAAATTTCTGAACGAATAGGCTGTTCCCAGTGTGCTGTATCAAGGCACCTCACTGGGAAGTCTGTGGGAAGGAAAAAGTGTGGCAGAAAACGCTGCACAATGAGAAGAGGTGACCGGACCCTGAGGAAGATTGTGGAGAAGGACCGATTCCAGACCTTGGGGGACCTGCGGAAGCAGTGGACTGAGTCTGGAGTAGAAACATCCAGAGCCACCGTGTACAGGCGTGTGCAGGAAATAGGCTACAGGTGCCGCATTCCCCAGGTCAAGCCACTTTTGAACAAGAAACAGCGGCCGAAGCGCCTGACCTGGGCTACAGAGAAGCAGCACTGGACTGTTGCTCAGTGGTCCAAAGTACTTTTTTCGGATGAAAGCAAATTTTGCATGTCGTTCGGAAATCAAGGTGCCAGAGTCTGGAGGAAGACTGGGGAGAGGGAAATGCCAAAATGCCTGAAGTCCAGTGTCATGTACCCACAGTCAGTGATGGTCTGGGGTGCCATGTCAGCTGCTGGTGTTGGTCCACTGTGTTTTATCAAGGGCAGGGTCAATGCAGCTAGCTATCAGGAGATTTTGGAGCACTTCATGCTTCCATCTGCTGAAAAGCTTTATGGAGATGAATATTTCATTTTTCAGCACGACCTGGCACCTGCTCACAGTGCCCAAACCACTGGTAAATGGTTTACTGACCATGGTATTACTGTGCTCAATTGGCCTGCCAACTCTCCTGACCTGAACCCCATAGAGAATCTTTGGGATATTGGGAAGAGAAAGTTGAGAGACGCAAGACCCAACACTCTGGATGAGCTTAAGGCCGCTATCGAAGCCTCCTGGGCCTCCATAACACCTCAGCAGTGCCACAGGTTGATTGCCTCCATGCCACGCCGCATTGAAGCAGTCATTTCTGCAAAAGGATTCCCGACCAAGTATTGAGTTCATAACTGAACATAATTATTTTAAGGTTGACTTATTTTGTATTAAAAACACTTTTCTTTTATTGGTCGGATGAAATATGCAAATTTTTTTAGATAGGAATTTTGTGTTTTCATGAGCTGTATGCCAAAATCATCAATATTAAAACAATAAAAGGCTTAAACTACTTCAGTTGTGTGTAATGAATCTAAAATATATGAAAGTCTAATGTTTATCAGTACATTACAGAAAATAATGAACTTTATCACAATATGCAAATTTTTTGAGAAGTACCTGTATATTTATATTGACAGTTGGAACACCTCTTTCAATTGGTAAATTGTAAAAACCCCTCTGATTGGCTATGCAAATGAGGTAAGCAGGGATTAGTTCAAGAGCTTTTGAGCACTAAAATTGCTGTAGAAATGTCATGGAAAGGGCTAGAGGCAAATGCCAGCAAAATGTGGTTAAGAGCATGGCAAGTGCTCTGCAAACAAAAGTGGATAGGGAAACGACTTTAATCTATCCCATCATCTATTTATCCCCAGAACTGTGACTGTGACAAGGGGACATCCTCTGCGTCTGGAGGAAAGAAGGTTTGAAAACAAACATAGAAAAGGATTATTTACGGTAAGAGCAGTGAGACTATGGAACTCTCTGCCTGAGGAGGTGGTGATGGTGAGTTCACTAAAGGAATTCAAGAGGGGCCTGGATCTATTTCTGGAGTGTAATAATATTACAGGCTATAGCTACTAGAGAGGGGTCATTGATCCAGGGAGTTATTCTGATGGCCTGATTGGAGTCGGGAAGGAATTTTTTATTCCCCTAAAGTGGAGAAAATTGGCTTCTACCTCAGTTTTTTTTTTCCTTCCTCTGGATCAACTTGCAGGATAACAGGCCGAACTGGATGGACAAATGTCTTTTTTCGGCCTTAAATACTATGTTACTATGTAATAACATAAAATACGTAAAAATAAAAAAGAATAATCTTGATCTAGGAGGACGAGGTCCATATGGAGTAAGAGGTTGAGGAGGCGGTGGATGTGGAGGTGTAGGTGGAAGCGGCGGTGGAGGAGAAGGTAGCCTACACTGCTTTTTGGTTTTAATTTTTATTTTTTATTATTTTTTTTTAATTAGGGTACACCCTAAAACATTGAGAAATATAACCTGTGATAACCCCCTCCAGTCGTGCTAAACATACATTCAGACAATACTCTGGCTGCAGGGCAGGCCAGCACCTCCAAGGCGTAAAGGGCAAGCTCAAGCCATGTGCCCAATTTGGAGACCCAGAAGTTGAAGGGGGCAGACCCATCATTCAGTACCTGTAGGCGTGTGCACAAATACTGCTCCACCATGTTGCACGTCCCCTACCATGTTGATCACGGTTATCAGCCAATCATGGTTCCACGTCGGAGAGGAAGCGTGAGAAAGAGAGACCACATCCAAAGGAGGTTAATTGTTTCAAATTAAATATGATAGAGTAGAAATGTGGGACGAATTATTAAAGCAGAAGGATCGAATGAAAGGGCCAATTAAAGATGAATTTTAGAAATTTAAGTCCCTGTCACCTATGCAGAGCAGGGGTTTTTCATCGCCAGAAATGGGTTAATGTCACCCACCAATGGAACAGATTATTTTTTAACATTTCTGTCCCTGTCACCTATGAAGAGCAGGGGTTTATTCATGTCTAAAATGTCAACTCAAGAATGTAACAGAAAATTTAGTGAAATGTATTAATCTGTCTACTTGGTAGAGCAGGGGTCTATGACAGAAAAAAATTGTTTAATGTCACCCGACAATGTAACAGACAAATTAGTGAAATTTATTAAGCTGTCAATTAGGTAGAGGAGGGGTATATTACACCCAAAAATTTGTGAATTTCACCCGAAAATGTAACAGACAAAGTAGTGAAATTACATAAAATAAAATACGTGGAGGTCCATATGGAGGAGGCGGTGGACGTAGCGGTGGAGGTGGAAGCAGCGGTGGAGGAAGACGAGGTAGCCAACACTGGTTTTTGTTTTAAATTTTTTTTTCAAATTAGGGTACACTTCAAAAGAATGTGAAATATCCAAAATACAAGAATGAAAAAATTGTGCTGGAGTATATACCATATAACAATGGCTGGTTAAGGCTGGTATACATGTCTATTCTGCACAAGGTACAGAAAAGTCCTGTTGGATCCAAGCCTGGTTCATTTTAATGAACGTGAGCTTGTCCACATTGGCTGTGGACAGGCGGCTGCGCTTGTCTGTGATAAGGCCCCCTGCCGTGCTAAACACACATTCAGATACTTCACTGGCTGCAGGGCAGGCCAGCACCTCCAAGGCGTAAAGAGCAAGCTCAGGCCATGTGCCCAATTTGGAGATCCAGAAGTTGAAGGGGGCAGACCAGTCATTCAGTACATGTAGGCGTGTGCACACATACTGCTCCACCATGTTGGTGAAATGCTGCCTCCTGCTAAGACGTTCCATATTAGCTGGTGGTGCTGGTTGTTGTGGCATGCTGACAAAGCTTTTCCACATTTTGGCCATGCTAACCCTGCCTTCTGAGGTGCTGGCAGTGCCCCAGCTGCGTTGGCGACCTCTTCCTCGTCCTCTGCCTTCGCCTTGTGCTTCCACTGTGCCCCCGCTGTCAGGTGGGAATGCCACCAGCAGCGCGTCTACCAGCGCGCACTTGTACTCGCGCATCTTACGATCACGCTCCAGCGACGGAATTAAGGACGGTATGTTGTCCTTGTAACGGGGATCCAGCAGCGTGGGCACCAAGTAATCAGCACAAGTTAGAATGTGGGCATCTCGGTGGTCATTGTGGAGACACTGCAGCATGTAATCGCTCATGTGTGCCAGGCTGCCCAGAGGCAACAAAAAGCTGTCCTCTGTAGCAGGTGTATCGTCTGTGTCCTCTGTATCCCCCCAGCTACGCACCAGTGATGGCCATGAGCTGGTCTGGGTGCCACGCTGCTGTGAACAAGGTTCCTCCTCCTTCTCATCCTCCACCTTGTCATCCTCCAGAACTGTGCCCTGGATGGACAATTGTGTACCTGGCGTTTGTGGGTGCAGGAACCCACCCTCAGAGCCACTTGGGAATGACTGGTTGGAAACCCTACGAAATGATCCCTCTTCCTCCTCCTCCTGTGCCACATCCTCTTCCATCATCGCCAGGAGCATTTTTTCAAGGAGGCATAGAAGTGGGATAGTAACACTGAGAACGGCGTTATCGGCACTGGCCATGTTGGTGGAGTACTCGAAACAGCGCAACAAGCAACACAGGTCTCGCTTGGAAGCCCAGTCAATGGTGGTGAAGTGCTGCTGTTCCGCAACGCGACTCACCCGTGCGTGCTGCAGCTGAAACTGCATTATCGCCTGCTGCTGCTCGCACAGTCTGGCCAGCATGTTCAAGGTGGAGTTCCACCTTGTGGGCACGTCGCATGTGAGGCAGTGAGCGGGAAGTCCGAAGTTACGCTGCAGCGCTGACAGGCGAGCAGCAGCAGGATGAGAACGCCAAAAGCGCGCACAGACGGCCCGCACTTTATGCAGCAGCTCTGACATATCGGGGTAATTTTTAAGGAACCAAATTCAGCACATGCTCCAGGCAAGGGATGTGCATCAAACCGGCTAGTCCCAGAGATGCTACAAGATTTCGCCCATTATCGCACACTACCAGGCCGGTCTGTTGTTCAAGGCCTGTCCACAGCTCCTGTGCGGAGTGGGGTTTGTCTCCCAAACATATAAGTTTTAAAACTGCCTGATGTCGTTTACCCCTGGCTGTGCTGAAGTTGGTGGTGTAGGTGTTACGCTGACCGGATGAGGAGCTGGTAGAGGATGAGGAAGCAGAGTAGGAGGAGGAAGCAACAGGAGGCAATCCTCGGTGGTGGAAGGACATGCGCCAAACTGCTATCCGCCTCAGGCCCAGCCGCTACTGCATTTACCCAGTGTGCTGTTATGGAGATATAACATCCCTGACCGTGCTTACTGGTCCACGTATCCGTAGTGTGGTGCACCTTGCCACAGATGGCGTTGCGCAGTGCACACCTGATTTTTTCCCCCCACTTGGTTGTGCAGGGAAGGGATGGCTCTCCTGGAAAAGTAGTGGCGGCTGGGCATGACGTACCGTGGGACAGCCACCTCCATAAGGCCTTTAAAACTCTCCGTCTCCACCTCTCCACCAGACGGAATGACAGCATGTCAAAGGACAGTAATTTTAAAATGCTGGCATTCAGGGCCAGGGATCACGGGTGGGTAGGGGGGTGCTTCCTCTTCCACTCCAGTGTTTGGGAGATGGAGAGCTGAAAGCTTCCGTGGAACATTGTGGAGATGCTTTGTGATTCAGGTGGTGGTGTTGCTGGCAGATCATCTATTTGCGGGGTGGCAGGTGGCACTGTCACTCCAAAGGTGGATGAAGAGGCTGATGTCACGGCTGAGATGGGGAAAACCCTCAGCCGTGCGATGACGGAAGATGTTAGTGGCTGCTCGGCCAGGACGACAGAATTTGGGAGCAGGTCATCTCCTAACGCATCCCTAATCCGACCCTAACTCCTAGCTGCATGAGCCGACCTTGAAGGTAGGAGGGCCCATGCTCAGGAACCTCGGATCCCTACTCACCCTCCGCCGATCCCTGAACTAGGAGCTGGGTAGACCACCTTTTCCTCCTGGATGCGGAGAAACAGGAGTCTAAAACTGGCCGAGCTGCAATGGGATGTAACCATAAACAGACTATGGATATGGCAGGAGAGTGAAAGACTTCCACCTCTACCTGCCACAGACACACTGACTGGATCCCTGGACACAAGTGCTGGCTGCCCACACACAAGCATAAAAGGACACAGCACACATAAACACACAGGGACCCAGAACCATAGCTGCAATAATAACAGACACCACATAGACATAAACTTAACATCACATAAACATATAGTATCACAATTTATGACAACAAGAGTGGCCCTCACTGGCAGATGGTATATGGGACCAGGAGAGTGCCTCCAGCTTACTACAAGGCTGGAGTACCCCTCAGACATCAGGTCTTAACTGAGGCTTTATAGCCCATATAGTCACACCTACAATCAGACACACCCAGTGCACACACACTAGGAAGGAAGTTAACCCTTCCAACACCAGGCAAGGGATGGAAGCCACTTAAAGGGGAAGTGTCCAAATGAACATCACACTGCAGCTGTTACCGCAGGCAACGACATGCATGGCAACCATGTCCTGGGAGTCAGCCAGAAGGCCGAGACACTGCCACCACATGTACACAATACCAATCGTTGCCATGGGCAGCCACAGTGAAGGGAAGTGTCACAGTGCGCACCTACATAAACCTCATGCACACCAGACATAAAAAGTGCATACATACACACACATCCAACCAGGTGTAACCGCATGCACTTGACAGCAAGCCTAGCAACAGCTCAGGCTGCTATACTTCCAAGTACAATCATGTTATGAGCGGCAACCACACGTGAGGCAACATACAGTCATGTGAAAAAATTAGGACACCCTTTGAAAGCATGTGGTTTTTTGTAACATTTTTAATAAAAGGTTATTTCATCTCCGTTTCAACAATACAGAGAGATTAAAGTAATCCGACTAAACAAAGAAAACTGAAGAAAAGTCTTTTCAAGATCTTCTGTAAATGTCATTCTACAAAAATGCCTATTCTAACTGAGGAAAAAGATAGGACACCCTTGCCCCTAATAGCGAGTGTTACCTCCTTTGGCTGAAATAACTGCAGTGAGACGGTTCTTGTAGCCATCTACCAGTCTTCGACATCGGTCTGAGGAAATTTTACCCCACTCCTCAATGCAGAACTTTTTCAGCTGTGAGATGTTTGAGGGGTTTCTTGCACGTACAGCCCTTTTCAAGTCACCCCACAGCATCTCAATGGGATTCAAATCTGGACTTTGACTTGGCCATTCCAGGACTCTCCATTTCTTCTTTTTCAGCCAATCTTTGGTTGATTTACTAGTATGTTTTGGGTCATTGTCATGTTGCATGGTCCAGTTCCGCTTCAGCTTTAATTTTCTAACTGATGGTCTCACATGTTCTTCAAGCACCTTCTGATACACAGTAGAATTCATCGTGGATTCTATGATAGTGAGCTGACCAGGTCCTGCTGCAGCAAAGCAGCCCCAAACCATGACACTTCCACCTCCATGCTTCACAGTTGGTATGAGGTTCTTTTCTTGGAATGCTGTGTTTGGTTTACGCCAAACATGTCCTCTGCTGTTGTGTCCAAATAATTCAATTTTGGACTCATCTGTCCAAAGAACATTATTCCAGAAGTCCTGGTCTTTGTCAACTTTACCTCTGGCAAATGTCAGTCTGGCCTCGATGTTTCTCTTGGAAAGCAAAGGTTTCCTCCTTGCACACCTCCCATGCAAGTTAAACTTGTACAGTCTCTTTCTGATTGTAGAGGCATGTACTTCTACATCAACAGTAGCCAGAGCCTGCTGTAGTTCTCGAGATGACACTTTAGGGTTTTTGGAGACCTCTTTTAGCATCTTGCGGTCTGCTCTTGGGGTGAACTTGCTGGGGCGACCAGTCCTGGGCATGTTGGCAGTTGTTTTGAAAGCCCTCCACTTGTAGACTATCTTCCGGACAGTGGAATGGCTGATTTCAAAATCTTTTGAGATCTTTTTAAATCCCTTCCCAGACTCATAGGCTGCTACAATCTTTTTTCTGAAGTCCTCTGACAGCTCTTTTGCTCTCACCATGGTGCTCACTCTCACTTCAACAGTCAGGAGCACACCAAACTAAATGTCTGAGGTTTAAATAGGGCAAGCCTCATTCAACATGCAGAGTAACGATCTACTAATTATGTGCACCTGGTGTGATATACCTGTGTGAGATCTGAGCCAATTTAAGAGGGAATACATGTGAGGGTGTCCTATCTTTTTCCTCAGTTAGAATAGGCATTTTTGTAGAATGACATTTACAGAAGATCTTGAAAAGACTTTTCTTCAGTTTTCTTTGTTTAGTTGGATTACTTTAATCTCTCTGTATTGTTGAAACGGAGATGAAATAACCTTTTATTAAAAATGTTACAAAAAACCACATGCTTTCAAAGGGTGTCCTAATTTTTTCACATGACTGTACCAGCAGCCCTCATCATGTGGTTGACAATAAAACCAAACCGCAGGCAACTGCATGCGGATCCTGAGTCACGACCATGACCATGGTTGTGACAGCTGAGACTGCAGCAGTAGAGAAAGCAGAAGGAGCCAGAGATCTTTCTTGGTTTTTGAGGTGTCTACTCCACTGCAGCTCGTGCTTTGCACTTAAATGCCTGGTCATGCAGGGTGTGCTCAGGTTGAAAACGTTTATGCCTCGCTTCAGGCTCTGATTGCATAGCATGCAAATCACTCATGTCTTGTCGTTAGCACATTGTCTGAAGAACTGCCACGCCAGGGAAGTCCTTGGAGCTGACTTTGGTGTGCTTGGTCCCTTGCTGCGGTGGACAGTAGCAGGCGTACTGTCTAGGGGACAGCTGCTCCACTTTTGCGCCCTGCTCCCTCTTCTCCTGTGCTGGTGGCTCTGTGCGACCACCGCCTCTTCCTCCGAACTAAACAGGTCCCTCGCATGACCTTGATTCCATGTGGGGTCGAGGACCTTATCGTCCTCCACATCATCTTCCACCTAGTCTTCACTCCTACCCTCCTTGTCAGTCTGCACACTTTCGAAAGCCCCAGCAGTTAGCAACTGTGTTCTGTCATCATCCGAGACGTGGTGCAATGTACTCCCATGTACTCATCTTGAAACATAAGTGGTTGGGCATCGGTGCACTCAATCTCTTCCACTTCTGGAGCAGGGATAGGTGGATGGCTGTGGGAAACCCTGCTAACGGAGTCATCAAAAAGCAGAAGAGACTGTTGCATGATTTGGGGCTCAGACTGCTTGGCTGATTTGCAAGGGGTGAGGTGAAAGACTGATGGACATCGGCTGCAGGTGCCAACTCTGATCTTTCAGCAGGAGACCGGGTGGGAGACAATGTGAAGGAACTGGAGGCACTGTCAGAAACCCAATCTACTATCGCCTGTACTTGTTCTGGCCTCACCATTCGTAGAGCCGCATTAGGCCCGACCAAATACCGCTGCAGGTTCTGTCACCTACTCGCACCTGAGGAAGGACTTTTCATTTTAAATTGTAACAAAACAATACAAGGATCATTTCCAATAAAGGACTTAAACCGTCCAGTCTCCCACCCCACACCCCCTTCAACATTAATAGTACCCATTCATGCACATCCATACTCTATTTACATATAAACATATTTACATAACTAAGTAGGACAAAAGAATAAATAAATTAAAAGACAACAATATATACAATATATACAGGATCCATCCTTAACTGCTAACCCTAAATCTAACTTCTAACCCATCACCCGTCTTCACATAACACACCAAACGGTCTCCCACAGAAGTTCAAAGAGGATAACCCCGAGCTTCTCCAGTTCCAAAGTTCATCCCCAGTCGGACTGGGGCTGACCGGTTTGAATAAAAATAAATAAATTATATATATATATATATAAATATATATATATATATATATATATATATGTATACATACATACATAATCCCCCCTAACCCCCTTCCCAACCTGACTAACCCCAAAACATTAAGTCCCTATATCATCAACTTATACATATTCATATCATATAATACTTAGATAATACATGACACAAAATCCAACTTTTCAGCTATGGTTCAGTGCCTGTAAACCAAACCATCCTGTTTCATCATAAAACAAAACATTTAATAGTGTCATACCAGCCCACCACCAGGGCTGCGAGTTACTCGCTTAATGTACTCTGAAACAAAAAGCCCCTCCACAGATGAGAGACCTTAGGGCCACCCAACCTTTCGTTCTCAAGAGAGATCACTTTATCCAGGTCACCCATGATGTTCCTATATACCGTCTCCACTGAAAGGACTTTACAACCCATCGAAACTAGACACCTTGCGCACCAAATGTGATACCTGATCACTGCGCTAACTAGTAATAAAGTGCAACGGTCCCATCCACCCAGATCTTTGAACGCACCATAGGCCCACTCTGCATAGGATAGGGCAGCCAGCCTAGGCCAGCCGATAGAAGTCCCCACCCTTTTGCATACCTCTATATTAAAAGGACAGTGAAGCAAGAAATGGTCCATGCTTTCCAGCACAGCACTGCACTCCTCCCGGGGACACCCCTTTCCTCAGAGTTTCTACACTTCACATTATCCCTTACATATAGCTTACCATGAAAGCAGCGCCAAGCCACATCCCAAACTTTCAAGGGGATCCTCACCGAATTTAATAAAGTCAACCCTTCCTCTAGATCCCGACTTGGGCAAAACCTCAAGGCCAACGGAGGCTGGAAGAAGGTAGACAGGACCCTAAAATCAAGGGCGAACCTTGACTTGGTCTCTATCTCTCTTCTCCTAAGTCCCCATCGCTTTATAATTCTCAGGACCGGGGCAACATAAGCCGGCAACATAAGCCGGACCACAGGTACTCGTGGTTCACACGGTCAAAAGCTTTAGCCTGATCCAAAGTCAGAAGAAACCCTTTCCAAAGGCCCGTCCTGCCTCGCTCCACGGCTAAAAGCGCTCCGACAGGGAACTGTGCAGTGCTGAGCCTCCGAAAGAAGTCTTGGTGCAAACTTCACCAATCTATTAAAAAGTATTTTTGCCAGGATCTAGCTGTCTGTATTGAGAAGCGATATGGGTCTCCAATTCTCAATACGGGATGGATCTTTACCAAAGTCAATGGGTATATCAGCCATGATTATCAAAGGGTAAAGTGCCCGAGGAAAGACACTCATTAAAGACCTCAGTCAATGGAGAAACAAACTGTTTCTTGAAAGTCCTGTACCACTCAGATGTTAAGCCATCTGGACCTGGCGATTTCTTGGGCCTAAGTCCTTCAATGGCCAGTTTCACTTCCTCTTCCCTGATTGGTTCAGACAAAACGGCAAGAGAGGGGTCCATTCACGCCTTGGGAACAGCTTCAGCCAAGAAAGCTGAAAACTTGTCCTAATCTAGTTCTTTCCTACCCAAGAGGTGAGAGTTGAAAGACCTGACAACCTCCATTATCCCGGATTTGGACCTGTTCAGGGATAATGTACTATCAATCAGGCCTGTCACCAACTTACTTCTTACTGACATCTTACAGTTGCCATAAGGGTCGGGCGAGCGGTATTTCCCGAAATCCCTCTCAGCAATCAAAGATGCGTACCTATCGTACTGACACCTCTTAAGCAAGGACTTCACACGAGAGATATCCTCTTGGCTACCTTCCGTCGAGACAAGATTTTCAAGTTTCTTCCTCAGTTCCTGGTACAGATGATTTCTGACCTGGCACCTGAGGTACAAGAGCTCTCGGAAGAACCTCGCAGTCCTTGTTTTAAACATCTACCACCACTCTGACTTACTGTTGCAGAGGTCAACTAACGGTTCCTGGCCCTGAAAGAACTCCTCGAAGGATTGTCTTATTGCTGCATCTTCCAGGAGAGATGAATTCACAAAACCTCTACCCATACAGACGGGGGTCTCTGCAACATTCAAAGAAAAACTAATTAAACAGTGATCGGAGAAAACCACTTCCTCAGTTTTTAAGAACGAAAAAAAAAGCTTCCCCATTCAAATAAAACCTATCTATCCTAGACCTATGGCTACCTTGATGAAAGGTGAAGCCCACGTGGTCTGGCTTATGCTTTAAATGAGCATCCACCAGACTAGCTTACTCAACTATCTTACTCAATATGACACTATCAGTATCCAGCCTGATTCTGGAGCCTCCCTTATCACAGACTCTTGTCACATAGTTGAAGTCTCCACCAAAGATCACCTGACGGCTGGAAAAAAGGGAAGGTTTAATCCTCATGAGGAGACATTTACGGTCCCACACAGTTTGTGGACCATAGATGTTAATGAGCCTGAGCACATCCAGGATCAGGCATCTTCCCATTTCTAGTTCAATTACTTTCCTGCATTCCACTCTTCCAGCGGTTTTAAAAAGTACCGCTACCCCGCTACGTGGATCGGCCTCAAGAGACCAGAAGGATGGACCATGCCTCCACTCTCTCTTCGCTTTCTCTATTAACTCCGTGAAAGTCAACCAGGTCTCTTGCAAATATAAAACATCAGCATCAAGATGGTTGAAGAAATCAAAGGCCACATAACGAGCCATGTCTGACTTAATGCTAGCAACATTAATGTTTGCTAGTGTCAACGGGGTGAGTTCCACCATCATAAGTGATTGAACTAGATAGCTTTCTTTTTAACCCCACCACCACCCTCACCATCACAACCATCTGATTCCTCACTTTCTTTCTGCCTTTTCAGGCATTGGGAGACATCCATATCACATTTCTCTTTGCCCACAGGATCTGACTTGGCCCTCCCTCCAGAAGGTTTCCACTGGGCCCGGCAACCCGCGAGGAGTCCTTCTCACCCTTCAGCACTGCATCCCTCACCCCCCCCCCCCCCTCAGCCAAGCCAGCCTTGGAGGTATCACTTAGGATGCAATACCAGTTGGAGATGTCACGGAAGGTGTACAGGAAACAAGACAATACAAAATGAATATATGACTCACTGGATCCAAAACTAAGGAACAAAAAGGGAGACCCCTGCATAAGACCTGGCACTCTCCCTGACTGCTCAGCCTATGCGAACATCCCAATGGTAGATGATTGCATATCCTCGTACCTCGACTGTATAACACCTGAACACCCTATAATAGTGAGGGGACCCGACCACCGGCTCCCTACACTAGACACGGAGGGAGTCAGGGTCACCTGGGATCCAGCAAACATAAAATCACAAATGAATGTACAACACTTATCTTGTAGAAGACTGGGAAATAGGATCAGCATGTAAATCATGGTTTGTAGAGAGAATCTAAATCGCACATCCTCATTCCTATACTTATGACTACTGTACGTAATTTGCAGCATTTCTATTGATAAACCATGGCTATACAGCGCTGGTATCAAACATTTGCTGTGCACTATTAAGAGGCATTAGTATACAGTTTGATCAAAGAGCATAGGCCCACTTACCGCGACAAGGTTGCCTCTTGTTAAGTGGGAACCTACTCTAACCATAGCGCAGTGCCGTGCGGCGACCACCACGTCTCCACACTGCTCCAGCAGGAAATGGGATCCATCAGCCACACAGCTACCCCTCTGTACAGCGGAGTCACCTAGGCCTCGGATCCCACAACTCCACCAGCACAGCACAGAAACAGCGACGGCCACCGTCCAGCGCCGCATGTGAACTGGTGCTAAGGGATCACCTGTTCACAGCTTCTCAGGAACTCCAACTGAGATGTGGTAGGAATTAAAACCCTGTGCAGACTACTGCTAATTTAAGTTAAGAGCACCTGTGCCACATGGGGAGGAGTGCTGACTTAAAGGGGGGAAAAAAGACAAAACAGCGTATAAATCATGGTTTGTAGAGAGAATCTAAATCGCACATCCTCATTCCTATACTTATGACTACTGTACGTAATTTGCAGCATTTCTATTGATAAACCATGGCTATACAGCACTGGTATCAAACATTTGCTGTGCACTATTAAGAGGCATTAGTATACAGTTTGATCAAAGAGCATAGGCCCACTTACCGCGACAAGGTTGCCTCTTGTTAAGTGGCAACTGTCACGACCCTTGGTCATGGTCGTGACTCCTTGGGAGCCGCATGCAGTTACCCGCGGTTTTTGGTGTTGTGTCAACCGCAGCTGGGGGCACTTGGTGGTTTGCCTCAGGTGTGGTTGCCGCGGATAACAGGCATGCGTGCGGTTGCCCTTGGCAACGTGTTTTTGTGTGCACTCCCTTTGTTTGTTGTGCACGAGTTCATGTGTTGTATGCACGGAGACACCTTCCTTCACCTGCGGTTGTCCGCAGCAACGTCTGTTGCTGTGTGCATGTTGTGGCAGGGTCTCGGCCTGCTGGCTGTTCCCTAGAACATGGTAGCCACGCATGCCGTTGCTGGCGGTAACAGGTGAGTGTGTTGGTGTGTGTTATGTATTGTGTGTACTTCCCCTTTAAGTTGGTGTTTTCCCTTTCCTGTGGTGCGGGAAGGGTTAACTCTCTTCCCAGTGTGTGTGATGTCACTGGGTGTGGTTGACCGGTGGGTGTGGCCTTTTGGCCTATATAGCCTGAGTCTCTTGCAGGCTTCAGTAGGTTGCTTCAGCCCTGCTAGCTGGAGCAGCCTCCTGTGTATTTTACCATCTACCAGTGGGGGCCTCCCTTCTGGCCATAAAACTTTGTTACCTTGTCCGATGTTATGTTTTATGTGTATGCGGTTGCTGGTTTGTTGCACCTTATGGTTTCCTGGTTTCCCGTGTGATGTATGGTGTGTACTGTTGTCATTTCTGTTGTTGTGGACAAACAGCACTTTTGCATGGGTTCCAGGCTGTGTGTCTGTGGCAGGTAGGTGAGGTTGTAGTTTCCACGTACCTGCCACTGCCATAAGTTGTATTGGATTCCCCTTAATTACAGCTTGGCCATTCTGGGACTCCTGCTCCTCCCTGTCTTGGAGGAGTGGGTTGTCCTACTCTGTCACCTAGGTCAGGGCCGACTTGAGGGCTTGTAGGGACTTTAGGTTCCGGCGTATGAGCCCTCCTACCATCAAGGTCGGCTCATACTGACAGGAGACAGGGTCAGCGTTAGGGACGCAATAGGAGGTGACCTGCTCCCTAATGCTGTGGTCCTGGCCTTGCAGCGACCAAACATCTTCGGGTACCGCACGGCTGGGGGTTTCCCCCATTTCCAGCCGTGACAGCAACCTGCCATAGCGCAGTGCCGTGCGGCGACCACCGCGTCTCCACATTGCTCCAGCAGGAAATGGGATCCAGCAGCCACACAGCTACCCCGCTGTACAGCGGAGCCACCTAGGCCTCGGATCCCACAACTCCACCAGCACAGAAACAGCGATGGCCACCGTCCAGCGCCGCATGTGAACTGGTGCTAAGGGATCAGCCTATGCTCTTTGATCAAACTGTATACTAATGCCTCTTAATAGTGCACAGCAATTGTTTGATACCAGCGCTGTATAGCCATGGTTTATCAACAGAAATGCTGCAAATTACGTACAGTAGTCATAAGTATAGGAATGAGGATGTGCGATTTAGATTCTCTCTACCAACCATGATTTATATGCCGCCTGTCCATTTTTTCCTCCCCCTAAGGGTCCATTCACACGTCCGTTGTTTCTTTCCTGATCTGTTCCGTTTTTTGCTGAACAGATCTGGACCCATTCATTTTCAATGGGTCCTGAAAAAAAATCAGACATTTTGCTGTCCGATTTTTTTCAGGACCCATTGAAAATGAATGGGTCCAGATCTGGTCCAGATCTGTTCAGCAAAAAACGGAACAGATCAGGAAAGAAACAACGGACGTGACTAAGTCTGCACTCCTCCCCATGTGGCACAGGTGCTCTTAACTTAAATTAGCAGTAGTCAGCACAGGGTTTTAATTCCTACCACATCTCAGTTGGAGTTCCTGAGAAGCTGTGAACAGGTGATCCGTTAGCACCAGTTCACATGCGGCGCTGGACGGTGGCCGCAGCTGTTTCTGTGCTGTGCTGGTGGAGTGATGGGATCTGAGGCCTAGGTGGCTCCACTGTACAGCGGGGTAGCTGTGTGGCTGCTGGGTCCCATTGCCTGCTGGAGCAGTGTGGAGACGCGGTGGTCGCCACACGGCCCTGCGCTATGGTTAGAGTAGGTCCCCACTTAACAAGAGGCAACCTTGTCGCGGTAAGTGGGCCTATGCTCTTTGATCAAACTGTATACTAATGCCTCTTAATAGTGCACAGCAAATGTTTGATACCAGCGCTGTATAGCCATGGTTTATCAATAGAAATGCTGCAAATTACGTACAGTAGTCATAAGTATAGGAATGAGGATGTGCGATTTAGATTCTCTCTACCAACCATGAATAGGATCAGCATGCACACACACTCCAGAAAGTTGTATAAGCCGCACACTAATGCATTATGGGGAGGAATTTAAAGGGATGCAATCAGTCCAACTACAAGACAGCTGAGAGAGGCTAACGAGATGAGGAACTGAAAACCAAAACAAAGAAAGCTCAAGGAGGAGGTTCTGAAAGGCATCTGTCAGAGCTTCTCAGATGTCTGGTTGTGACAGGAGACCTCCACAAAAGGGGCACCAGCCGAAACCTCCCTTAGTATCTGGTCAAGGGAGAGTGGGATGGACGTATCCCACTCAAGAGAGGCCTTCCTGCCCTCTCTCTTGCTGTTTCTCTTCTTACCCTGCTTGTTCCTCCTCCTCACCAACCATTCACTGTCCTCCTCATCCACACTATCTCCACCCCAGACTCTTCACCAACTGCGGCTAGTACCTACCTGGTTCTGAGACTGTCCCTGAGCCTGGTTGGGAAAGGCAAGCGGACAGCGACTAAACGGGTGACCCAGGTCTCCACACAGGTTACACCTGATCTTCCAACAGGTTGCGGCAAGATGGTCACTCCCTCCACACCTCAAGCACCTCTGGTTCTTACACTGTGCACTGACTTGTGTGGGGTCGCCGCACCTATGGCAGACCTTTGGCTGCCCCTGGTAAAAAAAACATTATCCGATCCCTCTCTATAAAGGCTGAGGAGGGGATATGGGTAACAGAATTTCTCTGAGCCCTCAATGTCCTGTTAAAGGTCCAGGCCCCTGACCAAATACTATGCTCGTCCAGGACCTTGGCTGAGTAACCCACTTCACCATAGCGACTCAGCCAGGTTGCTATATCTACACAGTCACTTTCTTCACATTGTTCTGGCGGGTGATGGCCTGGACGGCAAAACCATGCCACTCCGGGGTGCTCTTTGTTAGCTCATATCTGGACCAGAAGAGCTCAAGCCCCTCTGGCCGGACAAAGCTGACGTCAAAGAACTTAGTCCCGTAGGGATCGATGAGGGCATAGATGTCTTTCGCCTCAAAACCCATTTTGGTATGTGCTGAATGACCCCCTTTTTTGGGGCTGATTTTAATTAGTGATAGTACATAGTCAGGCCTGCTCCCCCTCACTCACTGAAGCCATGGCACCAGGAGTGAGATAGTTTGTGGACTCTCACTGCAGTCCTTGGTAGCCGTTTGGCGCCGGTGGTGTTGTGGAGTGGGCCTGCTGTGTAACCTACACTCCCTGAAGTGTATGGTAGCCGTCATGGCACCTAACAGGTAGAATTTAGCGTAGGAACCCGTCTAACAGAGATCGCCTTGACGCTCGGCAGACGGGCTCAAATAATTTTGTACAAAACGATTTGCCAAGTATCTCGCACTTATAGTGTAGCACTTGTTATTATTATGCAATTTTGTACTCTATATT
Organism: Bufo gargarizans; assembly: GCF_014858855.1. Lineage (NCBI taxonomy): Eukaryota > Metazoa > Chordata > Amphibia > Anura > Bufonidae > Bufo > Bufo gargarizans. The sequence continues at coordinate 11,723,051 of NC_058085.1, forward strand.
GCAGTTAATTGTTGCATTGCATGTCTTTGTCTTTCAATGTTGCTCCTTGCCACAGCAATGTGCTCCTGCGTTTTGGTATGTGCTGACTGACCCCCCTTTTTTGGTTTTTCTTCCCCAAGAGGTGCCGTTGCAAGTTACCTTTGCCAGATCCTGTGGGCAAAGAGTCCCTTGCTCCCTGCTTAACGACATTTGCAAAAGTACGTCTCTCCTTTTTTTATTCCTCCTCCTCCTCTTTTCTCAACTTCTCCATATCCTCAGCAGTCAAAATCCTTTTGTCATATTCTTCCATATCCACATTTACACCACCTACAACATTCCCACTTATATAATTTCCACTCACTTTCATATTTTCACTTATTTTTGCATTCTTACTTGCATCCACACTTGGCCCTGCATTACCGACTCCATTCTCCCTTTCTTTTATACTACCTTTCACAGCTCTTTTTGCATTGTTCACTCCACTTTTCACCACATGTTTATCACTTTTTCCCCGGGAACCACCACTCACTCCCCCTAGACTGGCCGGGTTCTTCCCACTTCTACCCTTAATCACCACTGTATTCTGTACTGGCTCCATCACTTTTCTTATATTTTCTTGCCATTGTCTCTTCAGACCTCAGTGGTGCGTTTGCAGGCACCTCCACCACCCCTCTACCGCAGAAGGAGCTACCTTGTCCGCCCTTTTCGCGACCTTGTCCGTCCTCACCTCGTCCGTAGCCCAAAAACTATCCTTCACCTTGTCCGCAGCCAAACAATTCTCCCGCTCTGTACAACCCAGCTCCACATCAGGAGCTAGGCTGGGCTCAGCAGCGGGGTTAAAAAGGGGTATACACCAGGACTTCTCTCTCTGTGACTTTGATTTTACTTTTCTCCACCCTTACTTTTTCCTCTTCAGGTACCTCTTCATTGCAAAAATAGAGCTTACCTACCGGGGATTCTAGCTGCCTGATCTTTTGTAGTATCAGCTCTCCACCAGACTCGCTTTCCTCCCCGGAGGCTATTACCTGACACCAAGAGGTTTCCCCCTGCCCATCCGGCAAGAAGTCCTGTTCAGAATCACTTTCTGCCGCCTCTTTCTGGCTCCTGACCTGCATCCCTGACAGGTCAGAAGATCCAGACTGACAACCGGACATTTTTTCAAAACGTTCATCATTTCTGAACTTTTCCATAAAAGGGGCACCATTCCTTTCTAGAGCAGCTTTCCTTTCTTTCAGTACTGACACCTCTTCCTCCAACTTATCTAGCTTAGCAGTGAGGGTTCTTCTCCTTCGCTTAGGTAATAAGTCCTCCTGCATTTTGATGTTTTTGTACTCCAATTTTGCTTTCCTTAAGTCCTTTTTAACAGTATCATACAGTCCAAGATAGTACATTACACGGGAAGCCAGGTCTGATGCAGTATCTGTGGGACCCTGGATTCCCCAATTAGGCATCACTTTAATCCATTTGCTTGCAGTTTGAGATGCATTTGGGCGAGATATGCCTGACACTCCAGAACGGGACACCTCAGGATGAGATACACTCCTACTCTGTTTGGAGTCACATACCTCTGCCCCCTGCTCCAGTCCCAGACATTTCCCCCCTGAATACCTTTGTCTGCGCTTTCACCACAGCTTGACTTGCAGCTTTGGTAGTAACCACATTTCTGTGTGCTGATTGTTCAGCAATAACCTTGTTCTTCGTATCCATTGCCTGTTCAGCAACAGGTTTCTTCTTCAAAGCCACGTATGGCTTCCCCAAACGCAAACCAGCCCGGTCTAGCGAGGAGTCAAGGCTGCTTATCTTCCTGAGACTCCCACCACCGAGGCCCTGCTTCTCCACATTGCTCCTTGCTGGAGCACTTGACTGCCATGCTTGCACTACGCGCCGCTTACCTCCCGGCTGCGACAGTCCACTTGAACGCACACACGGCTTTTCCAATTCTTCTATTTCCACCTCCACCTCCCATATTCCCGGAGCTGCTTGCTTCGGGTCTCCACCGCTCTCCCTCCTCACATCTCCGTCCTGGCTGCCTGGTAAAGTGCGCCGGATGACCGTAGCCCGGGTCTCTATACCGGGAGAAAGCGCCACCCCCAGCACACACCATTGGCCCCCCGGCCCTGTCTCCAAGCGCAGTTCTCCTGCAGCTCTCACCTTGCAGGACCTGCGATGAGGACACACTGGTCAGCTGACAGGAAGTGATGCGCACAGATCGAGCACCTCCTCTCCCTGCAACAGGAGCTCCACCAGCAGCACCACGACCTGGGCTACGTCCCTTATCTGACGCTCTCCTCATATTTCTCAAATTTAGGATCTTGCCCTAAATGGGTGTTTTATAAATAGAAGAATATAACCACAGTATCTAAAGTGTATATATATCACATGTACAGATCCAGACTAGGCCGCAATTTAACCTCCTCACGACCGCCGTACGCAGGATTGCGTCTTCGCGGCGGTCGTGCTGTTCTGGGTGGACGCGCCGGTGCGTCCTCTCGCGAGACGCGAGATTTCCGGGTATGCCGGCCCGCGCATGCGCATCGCGGGCCGGCAAAATTCAAAGAAGAACTTCGTCATCAACCTGCCGGCCACGATCATTGGCTGGCAGGTTGATGATTTTCAAAAAAACGAATCAGCAGCCAGATAACCCATCATATTAGTAAATATGATGGGGTTATATGGCTGCTGTGCTCCTCTGCTCCTTCTTTTGGTCGGTTGGTTCCAGGAGAGGAGCAGAGGAGCACATCATTACTGTGAGTACCCACTACAGTACACTTAGCCCCCAGATCACCTCCCAGCACCCAATTAACCCTTTGATCACCCTGTCAATCACTAGTGAAAAGGAAAAAAAGTGATCAGTACAAACTGTCACTTTTTTTTTTTTCACTGTTATTGACCGTTAGGTTTTAGGTATAGTTTAGGTCCCTTGGTTAGGTAGTTAGCGATCAGTTAGCGCCCAGCCCACCGCACCGCAGTCCGTTATTCGCTGATTAGCGTATCGCTAATCAGCATTTGTACTTTTATAGTATCTGAAAGTGATCAAAACTGATCACGGTCAGATCTATAATAGTACTAGTCTCACTTTAGTTCGCCCTCCACCCAAAACGCAGTGTTTGCCCGATCAGGCCTGATCGGTCGCCCACACGTGCGTTTGCCCACGCCCGCCCCACCGCAGTGACAAAAAAATTATTTTTTTTTGATCACTGCACATTCACTTTACACGCACTGCGGCGATAAAAAAAATCAGTTTTGATATTTTTTATCAACCGCAGCGGCCTCCGGTACTTCGCTAGGCTCCCCTTTGTAAGACAGGCTTGCTTTTTTTTTCTTGGGTAGTCTCAGGGAATACCCCGAAATTTAGTTGCCCACATGTCTAACAGGGGGTATTCTTCTGAAGAGGCCTACAGGCTTCTGACCCAGTCGGATGAGGAGTGGGAACCCTCATCTGATGAATCCAGCGGGTCAGAATACGAACCTGTAGAAAGCAGTGGCTCTCTGACCCAAAGTTCGGACGAGGAGGCTGAGGTCCCTGATAGCTGCAGGCGTACCCGGCCCCGTGTCGCTAGACCGCAGGTTGCGCAGGATCCGCTTCAAGAGCAGCAGAGTGGGGCTGGTGCTGTCGGATTACGTGGTGAGGCATACACCAGCAGCCCAGCCCTTCCTGGACCTAGTACCAGCACTGCCGTACAACCTGGTGAAGTGGCGAACACCAGAAGGGCAGTTGAAGCTGGTACGGTGGCACGTGCAGTAGTGACCCCGTCGCAGCCACCGCAAAGACGTGCCCGTAGAGCCCCTAGAATCCCAGAGGTGCTGGCAAACCCTGATTGGCAGTCCCCAACTTCCGCCGCACCCGTAGTTTTCCCTTTCACTGCCCAGTCTGGAGTTCGGGTTGAGACGGCTCAGATCGGTTCGGCCCTGGGATTTTTTGAGCTGTTCTTGACTGCGGAGCTTTTAGACTTAGTTGTGGCCGAAACAAACAGATATGCCACACAATTTATAACCGCTAACCCGGGAAGCTCTTATGCCCAGTCTTTCCGGTGGAAACCAGTCCAAGTTTCCGAAATTAAAACTTTTCTGGGCCTCCTCCTCAACATGGGCCTGACAAAAAAACATGAATTGCGGTCATATTGGTCCACGAACCCAATTCATCACATGCCCATGTTCTCTGCTGCTATGTCCAGGACACGATTTGAGACCATCCTGCGTTTCCTGCACTTTAGCGTTAACAGCACCTCCCGTCCCAGGGGCCACCCTGCTTTTGACCGGCTCCACAAAATTCGGCCCCTCATAGACCATTTCAACCTGAAATTTGCAGATATTTATACCCCAGAGCAAAACATCTGCATAGACGAGTCCCTAATACATTTTACCGGGCGCCTTGGCTTCAAACAATACATCCCAAGCAAGCGCGCCCGGTATGGGGTCAAATTGTATAAGCTCTGTGAAAGGGCCACAGGCTATACCCACAAATTTCGGGTCTATGAGGGAAAAGATCAGACCCTGGAGCCGGTCGGTTGCCCTGACTACCTGGGGAGCAGTGGGAAGACAGTTTGGGACTTGGTGTCACCCTTATTCGGCAAGGGGTACCATCTTTATGTGGACAATTTTTACACAAGTGTGGCCCTCTTTAGGCATTTGTTTCTAGAACGGATTGGCGCCTGTGGTACCGCGCGAACTAGTCGCGCGGGCTTCCCCCAACGGCTCGTTACCACCCGTCTTGCAAGGGGGCAGAGGGCCGCACTGTGTAACGAAGAACTGCTCGCTGTGAAATGGAGAGACAAGCGTGACGTTTACATGCTCTCCTCCATTCACGCAGACACGACAATCCAAATTGAGCGAGCAACCCGTGTCATTGAAAAGCCCCTCTCAGTCCACGACTATAACCTCCACATGGGAGGGGTCGACTTCAATGACCAGATGTTGGCTCCGTATTTAGTTTCCCGACGCACCAGACGCTGGTATAAGAAGGTGTCTGTATATTTAATTCAATTGGCTCTGTACAATAGTTTTGTTCTCTACAGTAAGGCTGGGAGAACTGGATCCTTCCTCAAATTTCAGGAAGAGATCATCGCGAACCTCCTGTATCCAGGAGGTTCCGTGGCCCCATCCACCAGTGTAGTTAGCCGTCTACACGAGCGACACTTCCCCAGTGTCGTTGCTGGTACCTCAAACCGACCGCCACCCCAAAAAAAATGTCGTGTCTGTAGCAGGAGTGGAATAAGGCGTGACACCCGCTATTTCTGTCCTGACTGTCCCGACCACCCTGCCCTATGCTTTGGAGAGTGTTTCCGGAAGTACCACTCACAGGTACACTATTAGCATAGGGATCATCTCACCAGGATAGGCACACAGGGCTATTAGGGCCCATTCACTCACAGCTGCTGCAAACGTCTCCTTTCACATGGGACAAAGTGCATAACGCACTTCGCCACATCTTTGGGCGATTTGCGCTTTGCACATTGACCCATGGGGAAGGAGAGGTTTGTTCTATAAAGGTAAAAAAACAAAAAAAACAAAAAAAAAAAACAGGTAAGCAAACAGGTTAATGTTTAGTTCCAAAAGTTAAAGTTACATGTTCTGTTCCAAAGTTAATAAAATTATTGCGTTGTGGCCTGGTTTTTTCTTTTTTTTTTTTTTTTTGTCTTTTTACCTTCCAGGTGGACCAACCGATCTACTAGCTGCAGCACCGATGTGCATTCTGACAGAAGCATTGCGCTGCTGTCAGATTACACGCAAGTCGGTGTATGCGGCGCTGCAAGACGGGATTTTCTCCTCTGCAGTGACAGATACGTTTGCCGAGGCATACGAGCTGAGGAGGAGGCGGCGTTCCTATGCTTTGGCAAGCACTTTGTATGTATATATATATATATATAAAAAAAAAATCCCGGCAATGATTTATTCATCCACATCGATTGATGTGAATGGAGAAATCTGGTTTGCCAGGGCATACGAGCTAAGTGGGTATGGATGTAGGGCGGAGCTCCTATGTCCTGGCAGACGCCTTTCCCCTCCATTTTTTTTTTGGGCAGAGATTTTTTCATCCACATTGATCGATGCGAATGAAGAAATCTGTGCCGTTCATTTTTTTCTTTCAGCCCAGAGGCTGAACGGAAAAAAAAATCTCATTACCTGTATGCTCAATATAAGGAGAATAGCAGAAACTCCTAATGCTGGCCATACATGTAATGATTGCGGAGACCCTCAAATGCCAGGGCAGTACAAACACCCCACAACTGACCCCTTTTGGAAAGAAGACACCCCAAGGTATTTGCTGAGGGGCATATTGAGTCCATGAAAGATTTAAATTTTTGTCCTAAGTTAGCGGAAAGTGAGACTTTGTGAGAAAAAAAAAAAATCCATTTCCGCTAACTTCTGCGGAAAAAAAAAAAATTCTATGAACTTGCCAGGCCCCTCATTGGATACCTTGGGGTGTCTTCTTTCCAAAGTGGGGTCACATGTGGGGTATTTATACTGCCCTGGCTTTTTAGGGGCCCTAAAGCGTGAGAAGAAGTCTGGGATCCAAATGTCTAAAAATGCCCTCCTAAAAGGAATTTGGGCACCTTTGCGCATCTAGGCTGCAAAAAAGTGTGACACATCTGGTATCGCCGTACTCAGAAGAAGTTGGGGAATGTGTTTTGGGGTGTCATTTTACATATACCCATACTGGGTGAGATAAATATCTTGGTCAAATGCCAACTTTGTATAAAAAAATGGGAAAAGTTGTCTTTTGCCAACATATTTCTCTCACCCAGCATGGGTATATGTAAAATGGCACCCCAAAACACATTCCCCAACTTCTCCTGAGTACGGCAATACCAGATGTGTGACACTTTTTTTATGCCAAGGTGGGCAAAGGGGCAAATAGGGGCAAATAAGTGCACCTTTCGGATTTTGCAGGCCATTTTTTACACATTTTGATTGCAAAGTTCTTCTCACACATATGGGCCCGTAAATTGCCAGGGCAGTATAACTACCCCACAAGTGACCCCATTTTGGAAAGAAGACACCCCAAGGTATTCTGTGAGGGGCATGGTGAGTTCCTAGAATTTTTTATTTTTTGTCGCAAGTTAGTGGAATATGAGACTTTGTAAGAAAAAAAAAACAAAAAAAAACATCATCATTTTCCGCTAACTTGTGACAAAAAAAAAAAATTCTAGGAACTCGCAGTGCCCCTCACGGAATACCTTGGGGTGTCTTCTTTCCAAAATGGGGTCACTTGTGGCGTAGTTATACTGCCCTGGCAATTTAGGGGCCCAAATGTGTAAGAAGTACCTTGCAATCAAAATGTGTAAAAAATGGCCTGCAAAATCCGAAAGGTGCACTTTGGAATATGTGCCCCTTTGCCCACCTTGGCAGCAAAAAAGTGTGACACATCTGGTATCGCCGTACTCAGGAGAAGTTGGGGAATGTGTTTTGGGGTGTCATTTTACATATACCCATGCTGGGTGAGAAAAATATCTTGGTCAAATGCCAACTTTGTATAAAAAAATGGGAAAAGTTGTCGTTTGCCAAGATATTTCTCTCACCCACCATGGGTATATGTAAAATGACACCCCAAAACACATTCCCCAACTTCTCCTGAGTACGGCGATACCAGATGTGTGACACTTTTTTGATGCCAAGGTGGGCAAAGGGGCACATATTCCAAAGTGCACCTTTCATATTTCACCGGTCATTTTTTACAGATTTTGATTGCAAAGTACTTCTCACACATATGGGCCCCTAAATTGCCAGGGCAGTATAACTACGCCACAAGTGACCCCATTTTGGAAAGAAGACACCCCAAGGTATTCCGTGAGGGGCATGGCGAGTTCCTAGAATTTTTTATTTTTTGTCGCAAGTTAGTGGAATATGAGACTTTGTAAGGAAAAAAGAGAAAAAAATAAAAAATCATAATTTTGGCTTCTCTAATCAGAAGCCATCTAACACCTTAAATTTGTAAATATAAGGTGTTAAATGGCTTCCCTGCTCCTCTTTGGGTCCTTTTCGTCGGTTGGTCTCAGCAGAGGAGCAGGCATCACATTGAGTAGTACCAAACACTACACCTTAGCCCCAGATCGCCCCCCAGCACCCCAATTAACCCATTGATCACCCCTTCTTGCCCCTGTCAATCACCTAGTGAAAGGGAAAAAAGTGATCAGTGTAAACTGTCACTTTTTTATTTTCACTGGTATTGACTGTTAAGTTTTAGGTTAGTTTAGGCCCCTTGGTTTAGCAATCGTTTAGCGCCCAGCCCACCGCACCGCAGTTACTTATTCGCTCATTAGCATATCGCTAATCAGCTTTTGTACTTTTATAGTATCTGTAAGTGATCAAAACTGATCACAGTCAGATCTATAATAGTATTAGTGTCACCTTAGCTCGCCCTCCACCCAAAATGCAGTGTTTGCCCGATCAGGCCTGATCGGTCGCCCACATGTGCGTTCACCCACGCCCGCCCCGCCGCAGTTATTTTTTTTATCACTGCACAATCACTTTACAAGCGCTGCGGCGATAAAAAAAATCTGTTTTGATATTTTTTATCAACCGCAGCGGCCTCCGGTACTTCGCTAGCCTCCCATTTGTAAGACAGGCTTGCTTTTTTTTTTTGGTAGTCTCAGGGAATACCCCTAAATTTAGTAGTCCAAATGTCAAACAGGGGGTATTCTTCTGAAGAGGCCTACAGGCTTCTGACCCAGTCGGATGAGGAACGGGAACCCTCATCTGACGAATCTAGCGGGTCAGAATATGAACCTGTAGAAAGCAGTGGCAGTCTGACCCAAAGTTCGGACGAGGAGGTTGAGGTCCCTGATACCACCAGGCGTACCCGGCCCGTGTCGCTAGACCACAGGTTGTGCAGGATCCGCTTCAAGTGGGGCTGTCGGATTACGTGGTGAGGTATACACCAGCAGCGCAGCCCATCCTGGACCTAGTACCAGCACTGCCGTACAACATGGTGAAGTGGCGAGCACCAGAAGGGCAGTTGAAGCTGGTACGGTGGCACGTGCAGTAGTTACCCCGTCACAGCCACCGCACAGACAGGCCTGTAGAGCCCCTAGAATCCCTGAGGTGCTGGCAAACCCTGATTGGCAGTCCCCAACTTCAGCCGCACTTGCAGTTCCCCCTTTCACCGCCCAGTCTGGAGTTCGGGTTGAGACAGCTCAGATCGGTTCGGCCCTGGGATTTTTTGAGCTGTTCTTGACTGCGGAGCTCTTGGACTTAGTTGTGGCAGAAACAAAATCGGTATGCCACTCAATTTATATCCGCCAACCTGGGAAGCTTTTATGCCCAGCCTTTCCGGTGGAAACCAGTCCAAGTTTCCGAAATTAAAATTTTTCTGGGCCTTCTCCTCAACATGGGTCTAACCAAAAAGCATGAATTGCGGTCATATTGGTCCATGAACCCAATTCATCACATGCCCATGTTCTCTGCTGCTATGTCCAGGACACGATTTGAGACCATCCTGCGTTTCCTGTACTTTAGCGACAACACCACCTCCTGTCTCAGAGGCCACCCAGCTTTTGACCGGCTCCACAAAATTCGGCGCCTCATAGATCACTTCAACCAGAAATTTGGAGATTTGTATACCCCTGAGCAAAACATCTGCGTAGACGAGTCCCTAATAAATTTTACCGGGCGCCTTGGCTTCAAACAATACATCCCAAGCAAGCGCACCCGGTATGGGGTCAAATTGTATAAGCTCTGTGAAAGGGCCACAGGCTATGACCACAAATTTTCCCATAAAGGTAAAATAAAATAAAAATCAAAAAATCACCAGTAAGCAAAAAAGTTAACGTTCTGTTCAAAAAGTTAAATAAAGTTTATATGTTCAGTTCAAATGTTATTATAAAGTTAATAAATTTACTGCGTTGCGGCCCGTTTTTTTCTTTTTTTTTTTTTTTTACCTTCCAGGTGGACCAACCGATCGACTAGCTGCAGCACTGATGTGCATTCTGACAGAAGCATTGCGGTGCTGTCAGATTACACAAAAGTCGGTGTATGCAGCGCTGCAAGACGAGATTTCTCCTCTGCAGTAAAAGATACGTTTGCCGAGGCATATGAGCTGAGGGGGCGGCGGTGTTCATATGCTTTGGCAAACACTTGTATAAGATAAATATCTTGGTCAAGTGCCAACTTTGTAAAAAAAAATGGGAAAAGTTGTCTTTTGCCGAGATATTTCTCTCACCCAGCATGGGTATATGTAAAATGACATCCCAACTTCTCCTGAGTACGGCGATACCACATGTGTGACACTTTTTTGCCGCCTAGGTGGGCAAAGTGGCCCACATTCCAAAGAGCACCTTTCGGATTTCACAGGCCATTTTTTACACATTTTGATTGCAAACTACTTCTCAAGCATTTGGGCCCCTAAAATGCCAGGGCAGTATAACTACCCCACAAGTGACCCCATTTTGGAAAGAAGACACCCCAAGGTATTTCATTATGGGCATATCGAGTTCATGTAAGTTTTTATTTTTTGTCACAAGTTAGTGGAATATGAGACTTTAAAAGAAAAAAAATAATAAATCATAATTTTCCGCTAACTTGTGACAAAAAAATATAAAGTTCTATGAACTCACTATGCCTATCAGTGAATACCTTAGGGTGTCTACTTTCCGAAATGGGGTCGTTTGTGGTTTTTTCTACTGTCTGGGCATTGTAGAACCTCAGGAAACATGACAGGTGCTCAGAAAGTCAGAGCTGCTTCAAAAAGCAGAAATTCACATTTTGTACCATAGTTGTAAATGCTATAACTTTTACCCAAACCATTTTTTTTTTATCAAAGACATTTAAAACATTAAATTTAGCAAAAAATTTATATATGGATGTCATTTAAAAAAAAAAAACTTCACAACTGAAAGTGAAAAATGTCATTTTTGGGCAAAAATGTAGTTAAATTTCGATTAATAACAAAAAAAAGTAAAAATGTCAGCAGCAATGAAATACCACCAAATGAAATCTCTATTAGTGAGAAGAAAAGGAGGTTAAATTAATTTGGGTGGTAAGTTGCATGACCGAGCAATAAACTGTGAAAGTAGTGTAGTGCAGAAGTGTAAAAAGTGGCCTGGTCATTAAGGGTGTATCAGCTAGGGGGGCTGAAGTGGTAAATGAATGAGGAGTAAGAATATAGCCAAGATAGGGGATCTCTTGAACTCCAAATACACATTTCTCTAATATAACAGACAAATGGTTCTCCCTGAGGATTTTAAGAACCAGTCTGATGTGAGACACATGAGAATCCCAGTCAGGTGAAAAGACAAGAATATCGAGATAAACAATCATAACTTTGCCAATAAGTTCTCTAAAAATATCATTCATGAAATTCTGAAATACAGCTGGGGCATTGCAAAGACCGAATGGCATAACCAGATACTCAAAGTGTCCCTCTGGAGTATTAAAAGCAGTTTTCCACTCATCTCCCTCCTTAATACAAACTAAGTTAAAAGCTCCTCTCCTCTTAAATTTAGAAAACTAAGAAACAATAAAAATCTGGTTAAAAAATCAGGAATCAACAGGATGGAATACTGATTCCTAATAGTAATTTTATTCAAATTTCTGTTGTTAATGCAGGGCCTGAGACCACCGTCTTTCTTTTTAACCAAAAATAATTCTGCTCTCAGGGGAGAGGTGGAGGGCCTAATATGTCTCTTCTTGAGACTCTCCTGGATGTAGTCTTTCATGGACTTGCGCTCAGGACCGGACAGATTATAAATCCGTCCTTTAGGAAATTTGGACTCGGGTATCAAGTCAATAACACAGTCATAAGACCTATGGGTAGGGAGAGTATCTGTCTCAGTGGTGGAAAAAAAATCTGAGTTTTACTGTGCCCCCTAGCAGGGGGTTAGAATCGATGGCAACAACCTGGATCGGGGTGGGTAATTCTAGTATAGGAATTCCCATCCGATCAACGAATTTGTAATCAATAAAACTAAAAGCTGACTCTGAATCCACAAAGGCATTTCCTGACCCCTTTAAGACCCAAAAGGTAATAGAAACCGGCAGCAATAGTTTACTTCTTACCACCTCCGGGAGTACCTTGTCCTTGAATCCCTCAGACTTGGATGATATTCTAGAAGGCGAAGCTTTAGGACACTGACGGATCCAGTGGGATCCCCACAATAAAAACAAGAGCCGAGATGACTACGTAGTTCTCTTCGCGTCATCCCGAGATGCATGGGCTCGTCCGAGTGGGCTTCCATCCTGGGTTCAAGGGTGAGGGGGGGGGGGAGTCTCAGGTTGAAGAAGGGTATGAGGAGAAAACAAATGCTCCCGCTGTCTCTCTCTGGTCCGTCTATCTAATCTGATGGCTAACGTCATGGCCTCCTCTAAAGAGTCAGGACAGGGATAACAAACCAACATATCCTTTAACTGTTGAGTCAAGCCTGCCCTAAATTGACATTTGAGCGATGGTTCATTCCAGCCCGAAGGAACGCACCATTTGCTAAACTGCGTACAATAATACTCCACGGGACGATTTCCCTTGAGTGAGGGCCTTAAGACTGGATTCTCCCACAGAGGCTCGGTCAGGTTCATCATAAAGAACCCCTAACGCCTGGAGAGGTCCACAGAGCTAGGACAAGGGGAATCTGGTGGTAAAGAAAAGGCCCATTCCTGGGGGTCCACTTGAAGCAAGGAAATGATAATACCAACCTTCTGTGGGTCAGGGCCGGAGGAGTGGCGTCGTAGTCGAAAATAAAGTTTACAGCTTTCTTTGAAAGCTAAAAAACTTCGGCGGTCACCCGAAAACAGATCAGGCAATTTAATGTGAGGTTCCACCTGAACGGTGGTGGGAGCAAGAATAGGGGAAGTTCGGACGGTCTCCTGAACTTGTAGTCTCTCCCCAAGTTCCTGTACTATTCGAGCAAGACCCTGCACATGTTCAGTGAGGCCCAGTATAGGGTCCATGCTGAATTTAGGCCTGTGATTCTGTCATGGGTAGAGTCACGGGAATCAAGAAAGAGCGGAGGTGCACCCCCTGAGCTGCCACCTAGTCCCCTGTCCCTGCCTACTTGCAACACCCGCCCTAGGTGATGGAGCGCAACTGGGCGACAGTCCCTAACCTACTAAGTGCAAGCAGAGAGAATGAGAAGGCAGGGAAGAGGACAGCCACTGAGAAGTTACAATAAGCGGACAAGAGGTAGAACACAAACGGAAGGCGAGGCGGGTCAACTAGCCGAGGTCAGTCCAGGAGGTCACGTGAGAACAAGGGAAGAGGCAAAGACAAATCTGTAAACAAGCCGAGGTCAAAATCTGAGAGGTGGCGTCAAGGTACAGGGAGCAGGCAGAAGAGGTGTCAAGAGGCGGATCGAGGTTCAATTCCAGAGGTAGCTTAATTACAATAAAGTACATAGCCTATAGGAAGAAAATCACAGGCAACCTGTAGCCAGCAGGTCGCCTGTATTTATAGTGGGGAGTGAGGGTCATGTGACGTGGCCAGCGCCACACGACCGACAAACAGACAAGTCGAGCACCGAGTGATCAGCTCAGCGCTGAAGGCAGACCTAGGAGCAGGGAGCCTCCCAGCTAGCAAAGCCGCCCTGGGAACGAGGCCAAACACAGATTCTCGCTCCCGAAGCTAAGCAGCAGATCTGCGGCTGATGGGAGACCGAGTGCGCCTTCGGCGCCACGTTACAATGTCCTATTCTCTCCCCCACAGCAGCAGCATCATCCTCTTCCTACACTAAGTGAAACACAGAAATGTTTGGGTTCGGGTCCGGGGTCCAAAAATCCTAAAGTTCGGTACGAACCCAAACTTTACAGTTCAAGTTCGCTCAACCCTAGTTATGGCCACACTTTAATCCAGGATTGGTAGCCGTATTTGCACACTATAGGAAAAAGAGCTGGCCTATGAGCGTTCCTATGGTCCCGGCCACCAGAGAAGCCAATGCTTTTTTCTTTAGTGTGCAAGCACAGCCACTGATGCTAGATTGCAGGGTGGTCGTAACCATGGAAACGAGACATGTTGTCACGAGGGTGTCAAGAGCCACGTCTGACTCCGTTATACCCGGGGTCAGGAAGTCGCAGCGGGTGGCTGCGCGCTCTATGTCTAAAGATCACGTTGTTTCTTAGTGATTGTTTTCTGTGTTTGCCTTGCTATCCTTTTTGTCTCACTCAGGGATCCGTAGCTTCTCCTCCTCAGCTGTCTCTTGTCTGCCACTCCCAACTTCCTTATATTCTCCTTTCACACTTCTCTAGTTGCCAGTTATAGAGCTTCCTGCCTGGACTTCTATACTGACCCACTGGAGCTGTGAATCCTGGTTGTTGTTCCAGAGTGCTACCCTCCGGATCCCTGTTGGGCTTTTTGTTGTCTCCTGTTGTCGCCCACCTGGGATTATATGTTGAGTCTGTATTGTCTGTCCTCCCCTTGGTGTTTTCCTTTAGAGCTAGTGGTGCGGACTAGTGTTCCCACGCCCTGTTCACTATCTAGGGCTCATCTTAGGGAAAGCCAGGGTTTTAGGCACGTGATCGGCGTACGGGTGAGGAACCCGTCTAGGGACGTCAGGGCAGCCAGGTGCCAGCCGCAAGGTGAGTCAGGGGTCACCACCTTCCCTCTCACTTGGGCAGGGCCTTCCTCTTTCCCTCCCTCTGTGTCACGTATGTGATAGTCACGCCGATCGTGATACATGTATAACGTGATGGAAGAATGAGTCTAGCCACCAAAGGAAGCAATATGGACAATACCCTCCGTCTGGGGCCTCTGCCGCATTAGGCTAGGTCTACACGATGACTTTTGTCGCGCGACAATGGATTTTCGTGTCGCATTTGCAGCATTTCACATATTGCAGTGCGACACCAGACTGCCATTATAAAAATTGTCACGCAACATTGGTGCAACAAAATGTTGCGCAACATATGTCGTCGTGTAGACCTAGCGTTAGTCAGTGTGCAATTTAAGCTAGAAATACAGCTATAATTTTCTGGGTTTTAAAAAACACACTTTTTTGCCAAAATTTACAATTTTACAGCCCCTGCTGCATCTGCACTTGTGAAATTCAAGCATTATATACAGCTGTCATATTCTGTTAGTAAAAAAAAAAAAAACCCTTAATATTGCAGCCTTTGCTGCATCGGTTATTGTTAAAACAAACTTGAAATACTTCAATAATTTTCTGGCTTTGAAAAAACACCCATTTCTGGCAATAACCTTCATTTGGGCCTTAGTCACTGTGCAATTTAAGCTAGAAATACAGCTATAATTTTCCGGGTTTTAAAAAAACACCCTTTTTTGGCAAAATATAAACTTTTACAGCCCTTGCTGCATCTGCACGTGTGAAATTCAAGCGTTATATACAGCTATATACATATGGCATTCTACATATACATATGGCATATGGCAACCTTTTTGGGCAAAATACTTGATTTTGCAGCCTTTGCTGCATCTGTCATTGTGAGATACACCATTTAGATACTGTGGTTCTATTCTGCTATTAGAAAAACACCCATTTTGGGCAAGATCCTAAATTTGAGAAATATGAGGAGAGCATCAAATAAGGGATGTGGCTCAGGTCGTGGTGCTGCTGGTGGAGCTCCTGTTGCAGGGAGAGGACGTGGTCAATCTGTGACAGCTACATGCACAAGTGAAACACCTTCCTCAGGTGCGAGTAGGCGACAGAACCTTCAGCGGTATTTGGTCGGGCCTAATGCGGCTCTACAAATGATGAGGCCAGAACATGTACAGACAATAGTAGATTGGGTGCGAGACAATGTGATGGAACTGGAGGCACTGTCAGCAACTCAGTCTCCTGCTGAAAGATCAGAGAATGCCAGCATTTCAAAATGACTGGCCTTTGAAATGCTGTCATTCAGTCTGGTGGAGACGGAGAGCTTTAAAAGACTTATGGCGGTGGCTGTCCCACAGTACGTTGTACTCAGCCGCCACAACTTTTCCAGGTGGGCCATCCCTTCCCAGTGGAGGCTGGGCCTGAGGCGGATAGCAGTTTGGCGCATGTGCTTCCACCACGATTGCAGGGCGCTTCAGTTTTCCTTCTGTTGCTTCCTCCTCCTGTTGCTTCCTCATCCTCTATTGGCTCCTCATCCAGTCAGCGTAACACCTTCACCACAGCCAGGGGTAAACGACAGCAGGCAGTTTTAAAACGTATCTGTTTGAGGGACAAACCCCACACAGAGCAGGAGCTGTGGACGGGCCTTGAACAACAGACTAATGAGCGGTTGGTGCAAGTGAGCCTCAAGCCCGGCCTGGTGGTGTGCGATAATGGGCGAAATCTCGTAGCAGCTCTGGGACTAGCCGGTTTGATGCACATCCCTTGCCTGGCGCATGTGCTGAATTTGGTGTTGCAGAGATTCTTTAAAAATTACCCTGATATGTCAAAGCTGCTGCATAAAGTGCGGGCCGTCTGTGCGTGCTTTCGGCGTTCTCACCCTGCTGCTGCTCGCCTGTCAGCGCTGCAGCATAACTTCGGTCTTCCCGCTCACCGCCTCATATGCGACGTGCACACAAGGTGAAACTCAACCTTGCACATGCTGGCCAGACTGTGCGAGCAGCAGCAGGCGATAGTGGAGTTTCAGCTGCAGCACGCATGGGTGAGTTGCTCTGCGGAACTTCACCACCAATGACTGGGCCTCCACGCGAGACCTGTGTTCCTTGTCACGCTGTTTCGAGTACTTCACCAACATGGCCAGTGCTGATAACGCCATTCTCAGCGTTACTATCCCACTTCTATGCCTCCTTGAAAAAAAGCTGATGGCAATGATGGAAGAGGATGTGGCATAGGAGGAGGAAGAGAGATCATTTCAAAGGTTTCCGGCTAGTCATTCACAAGTGGCTCTGAGGGTGGGTTCCTGCAACCAAAAATGCCAGGTACACAATTGTCCAGCCAGGGCACATTTCTGGAGGATGAGGAGGAGGAGGAACCATGTTCACAGCAGGGTGGCACCCAGACCAGCTCATGGCCATCACTGGTGCATGGCTGGGGGGGATACAGAGGACACAGACGATACACCTCCCACAGCGGACAGACAGATTTTCGTTGCCTCTGGGCAGCTTGGCACACATGAGCGATTACATAATGCAGTGTCTCCGCAACGACCGCAGAGTTGCCCACATTCTAACTTGTGCTGATTACTGGGTGGCCACGCTGCTGGATCCCCGTTACAAGGACAACGTACCATCCTTAATTCCATCACTGGAGCGTGATTGTAAGATGCGTGAGTACAAGTGCACGCTGGTAGACGCACTGCTGGTGGCATTCCCACCTGACAGCGGGGGCACAGTGGAAGCACAAGGCGAAGGCAGAGGCGGAGGAAGAGGTCGCCAACGCAGCTGGGGCACTGCCAGCACCTCAGAAGGCAGTGTTAGCATTGCCGAAATGTGGAAAAGCTGTCAGCACGCCACAACAACCAGCACCACCAGCTGATATGGAATGTATTAGCAGAAGGCAGCATTTCACCAAAGTGGTGGAGCAGTATATGTGCACACGCCTACACGTACTGAATGACGAGTCTGCCCCCTTCAACTTCTGGGTCTCCAAATTGGGCACATGGCCTGAGCTTGCCCTTTATGCCTTGGAGGTGCTGGCCTGCCCTACAGCCAGTGTATTGTCTGAACGTGTGTTTAGCACGACTGGAGGGGGTTATCTCCGGTTATATTTCCCAATGTTTTGGGGTGTACCCTAATTTAAAAAAATATTAATACATTTAAACCCAAAAAGCAGTGTAGACTACCTCCTCCTCCTCCACCGCCGCTTCCACCTACACTCCTCAACCTCCTACTCCATATGGACCTCGTCCTCCTAGATCAAGATTATTATTTTTTTACATTTTTAGAGCCATTTTAGTGCTCAAAAGTTCAGGTCCCCATTGACTTCAATAGGGTTCGGGTCCCGAACTTGAACTTTTTTGTGAAGTTCAGCCAAACCCGTCGAACCCGAACATCCAGGTGTCCACTCAACTCTAGTCATAACCATGGAAACGAGACATGTATAATATGATGGAAAAATTGGTCTGGCCAGCAAAGGAAGCAATATGGATAATAATAATATATTAGTAAGTGCCTTGTTTTAACTTTCCCTACATGATAAATGCCATTTGCTGAAGTGAGACAACCCCTTTAACCCCTTCAGGACCCTGGACGAGTATACTCGTCCTGGAGCAACGGTACTTAGCGCTCCAGGACGAGTATACTCGTCCTGGCATTAAACTGTCACCATGTCTGCAGACATGGTGCCAGCGCTGAGTGCCGGCTGTTACACACAGCCAGGCACTCAGGCTCAATGCCGAGGGGGGTCCTGTGACCCCCCCCCCATATTGGCGATCGCTGAAAACCGCATGTCAATTCAGACCTGCGGTTTGCAGCGCTTTATGTAGTTTCTGATCCCTGCGGTCCCTGACTGCAGGGATCAGAAACCTGAAAATGGCCAAAATCAAATTTTTTTAACCCCCCCCCCCCCTGCACCCCTGAATTCATTTATGTGGCAGGGTGCAGGGGGGGCGGTTTGTGGGCGGTGCGGCAGTTGCGGGAGTTGCGCCAGTTGCGCCTCCCGCAAAATTTTCATTGGTGGGTCAGTGGTATCAGAGTGTCAGCACATTGCTGACACTCTGGTATAAACGGCTGACATCGCTGCGATGTCAGCCGTTTAGCCGCTTCACCCTTTTCATACCACGGTCCGTACGGACCGCTGTATGGAAAGGGTTAAGTCAGGGAGCTCCCCACTCTGCCATCGGGCCTTTGCAGCCCCCAGATGGAAGGGGGGACAGAGGGAGGGAGCTCCCCTCCTTCCCCTTCCCCGTCTGCTCAGTTGTGGCAGACGGGGAAGGTTCCCATGGCAACAGGACGCCTTCTCAGCCGTCCTGCTGTCCATGGTGCTGAACAGATCTATGCTAAAAGCATAGATCTGTTCAGTGTAAGTAAAATACAGTACAGTACAATATATATTGTACTGTACTGTATTATACAGACATCAGACCCACTGGATCTTCAAGAACCAAGTGGGTATGGGTCCAAAAAATGTAAAAAAAAAGTGAAAAAAAGATAATAAAAACACATTGATCACTGAATAAAAATAAAAAAAATAAAATACACTACACATATTAGGTATCGCCGCGTCCGTAACGACCTGATCTATAAAACGGTCATGTTAATTTCCCCGCATGGTGAAAAATAAAAGAATAAAAACTATCAATAAAAACAGTCACCTCATCCCGCAAAAAATGAGCCCCTACATGAGACAATGGCCCAAAAAATGTAAAAAACTATGGGGACACTATAACATGATTTTTTTTTTTTGTTTCAAAAATGATATTATTGTGTAAAACTTACATAAATCAAAAAAAGTATACATATTAGGTATCGCCGTGTCCGTATCGACCAGCTCTATAATAATATCACATGAGATAACCCCTCAGATGAACAAAGTAAAAAATAAAAAATGTGCTAAATAAACAATTTTTTGTCACCTTACATCACAAAAAATGTAATAGCAAGCGATCAAAAAGTCATATGCACCCCAAAATAGTGCCAATCAAACCATCATCTCATCCCGCAAAAATCATACCCTACCCAAGATAATGGCCCAAAAACTGAAAAAACTATGGCTCTTAGACTATGGAAACACTAAAACATGATTTTTTTTTGTTTCAAAAATGAAATCATTGTGTAAAACTTACATAAATAAAAAAAAGTATACGTTAGGTATCGCCGCGTTCGTATCGACCGGCTCTATAAAAATATAACATGATCTAACCCCTCAGATGAACACCGTAAAAAAATAAAAATTAAAACGGTGTAAAAAAAGCAATTTTTTGTTATCTTATGTCACAAAAGTGTAATAGCAAGCGATCAAAAAGTCATATGCACCCCAAAATAGAGCCAATAAAACCGTCATCTCATCCCACAAAAAATGAGACCCTACTTTAGATATTCGCCCAAAAACTGAAAAAACTATGGCTCTCAGACTATGGAGACACTAAAACATATTTTTTTTTTCAAAAATGAAATCATTGTGTAAAACTTACATAAATAAAAAAATTGTATACATATTAGGTATCATTATTTGCAGAAGATCCACTGGACCCAGGAGATCAATATTTATAATCCAATGGTCAAATAGACCAATAATACCTGTTTTAGGTCAAATTTTAAAATATAACTTTTATTGTTATTTATTAGAATAATTTTCCCCACATATAATACAAAACAAACAAACAAGAAACAACTCTATTGAGAGTGTTTAAAAGTATATATGTAAGGGATGGTGTCCACGGGGTGCTTGTGGTACTGAATCAATACCTATTCCCGGATAGTATCCTTCTAAGAATGATAGTTGTGTTAAGTAAGTGCACCTCAAAAGGTTATCTTCACCCTTGATGGTGCCCTGGTGTTATATACCACCAGATTGCTCTATCATTCAGCGATGTGTGCGGTCTGCTATTAGCAACATTACATATTTATTAAAGCCATGTGTCTCGCTGCTTGTTTCAGCATAGTATCTATTTCCAAAGCGACTCGCTACATCTACACCCTCGTGGTCATAATCCAGAGCATACTGCGTCTGCAGCTCGCAGTGCTGTGAATATGCTTTCCCTAACATACGTTTAAAAATTATTACGACGAAGCTCCCCCGACATGTTTCACCGCTCGCGCGGCTTCTTCAGGGGGATGGAGCTACATGCAACACGAGCGCTTGTGATGCGTAATGTTTTATAATCCCAAGGCGGGTCATCAGGGAGGAGAGCCAATCATAGCCTTCCTGCTCGTGTTGTAAGCGTCTGAAGGGGCCAATCAAATTGCCGTCTATTACTTATGACGTCATCCACTAAAGGTCAGAAGGTACGGGTTCATGCGCCTGCGTCAATACCCTCTTCCTACTGCGCATGCTCCCGCACTTAGACGACCAGGTCTGTTCAAAATATACATTAGATCTTCATTGGTTTAAATCGGAGCAGACTTATCAATATATAGAGAGGGGAGATATCCGCTCGGAACTTGTTTAAATCCATATGGGAAAAATAACCATTCGGAGCTTACTATATCCACATGAACATAATAATACATTCCGAGCTGTGATTCATAGTAGATGTCGGATGTTCCAAAAGGAGAGGCATATTGACTATATTCCAAGTTTTTTAGTTTGCTTTTTTTCTTTCTCTCTTTTTTTCTCTTTTTTTCTCTTCTCTTTTTATTTCTTTTCTTTTTTTCTTTTTCTCTTTTTTTCTTTTTCCTTTCTTTTTTCCTTTTTCAGATTCACATCTTGATTCTCTATGAAGCTTCTCACTTTTATTATCATGATTTTATATCTTCTCCATATATTGTGGAGCTCTCTATAATAGTTCTAATTTTCCTTATACCGTCGCTATATGTATTTAGAACCCAATTGGATGACTATTGCCATATATCCGTTCATTGCGGATTATTGGTGCCCCCATTATCTCAACTATTATTCCCAGTTTGATTCTTAGATATTATCTTTTATCTTTGGTGGTTAATATTCTCAATGTTCATAACTGATATACTTATTATTCATAATTCTCAAGAGAATCAAATCAATACTCAGTTTTTATTCAATCTTCCAAGCAACTTCAAGCTATTATTCAGATCTCTATGAGTACTATTAGTATTCTATCTTCCCCCCCCCCTTTCTTTTTCCTATTAGTATTTCTATAATCTAAAAAAGAGTCCCATTATCTCAGTGTCTATAGAAATGCTGTGAAAGAGAAGCCCTCATTGAGACCATTTGGGCTCATTGTGTTTAATCGATCTATCCATCGTGCTTCACACTGCAGAAGTTTTCTGTCCAAATTTCCGCCTCTGGGGCCCAGATTTAATTTTTCTATACCCCAGAACCGCAATACTGATATTTTATTTTCATGTACATATTTGATGTGTCTGGCAATTGGGGTGTCTTTGCCTGTCTCAATGGAACTGAGGTGGCCAGATATGCGACGTCTCAACTCCTGCGTGGTCTTGCCCACATACAGCATGGGGCAAGGGCACGATGCTATATATACAACCCCCGTGGTCTTACATGTGATTAATTCTCTAATAGTGTATTCTTTCCCGTCTCCAGGATTAGTGAATTTCCTTATTCGGGGGATGTACTTGCAGAAGGAGCAGTCTCCACAGGGGGTTGAGCCACTATATTTTGCTCTCAGTGATCTATTTCCCATTTCTTTTTCTTTTTCTTTTAGATGGCTATGAACCAATTGGTCCTTCAGATTTGGACCTCTTCTATAGGTGATGCTTGGATGTGGGGTAAGTACGGTCTTTAAATCTCTTTCTGTCTGAATAATGTGCCAATATTTGTCCAGAATACTACAGATCTCTTTATTATAGCCATCAAAGGTGCCGATGCACCTGATGACCTCATTCTTTTTTATGGAAGGTGACTTCAGGAGATCCCTTGTGTCCGTCGCTCTTGCCCTATTAAAGGCCTTTTTTAGGGGGGCCGTAGGGTATCCCCTCTTTTTGAACCTCTCCCACAATTGCCCACTTTCTTTCATAAAGGAGGCCTCATCTGAGCAGTTGCGTCGAGCCCTCAGATACTGGCCAGTGGGTATTCCCCTTTTCAGGGGTGTTGGATGCCAGCTGGACCAGTGTAAATAGCTGTTAGTGGAGCTCGGCTTTCTATGTATCTCAGTGCTCAGGTGCCCATCTTCGATGATTTTGATTTTTAAATCTAGGAACACTATTTCCCTCTCCTGAATCTCATATGTGAATTTCATACCTATATTGTTGTCATTTAGTGCTTGGGTAAAATCATGAAAAAGTGACTTATCTCCTTCCCAAAAGATGAGTATGTCGTCGATATACCTGCCCCAAAATATAATGTGGCAGGTATACGACGACATCCCATCCGTGAAAACTAAATTATCCTCCCACCACCCTAAAAACAAATTTGCATAAGTTGGTGCACATGACGTACCCATAGCGGTACCGTTAATTTGTTGATATATTTTATCCTGAAAAATAAAATAATTGTGCTCTAAAATAAATTCTAACATAGATAATACTAAGTGATTGTGCTCTGTGAAATTACTACTTTTAGTGCTTAGGAAATTATTGGTGGCTTTTATACCAAGTGGATGTTGTATATTACTGTATAAGGATTCTACGTCCAAGCTTGCCAAGATAGTATTTGATGTTAAGGTTATATCATTGATTTTCAGGAGAAGGTCTTTAGTGTCCCTGATATAAGATGGGAGGCCAGTCACGAAGGGTCTCAGGATTTGATCAACATATTCGCTGATACCCTGAGTTAAATTGTCATTGCCGGACACAATAGGTCTACCTGGGACCGGGACTTTGTCCTTGTGCACCTTCGGAAGTGCATAGAAATTGGGAATTGTGGGATCCTTCTTAAAGAGGTATTGAAATTCGTCCTTTGTAATAAGATGTCTCTCTTTTGCGTCAGAAAGAAGTGTTTTTAATTCTGACGTATACACTTTTGTGGGATCATTTGGAAGAATTTTATAAGTCTTTTTATCCCTCAAAAGTCTCTGTACCATCTCAATATAGTCATCACGATTTTGGATGACTATATTGCCCCCCTTTTACTCTAGGGTGCATCAGGGGGGCTTCTAATGGGACATGGTGTCCAACGAAACTGTCTAGCAAAATCTGCCTTCCAAAAACCGTATGGCATTCCTTTCCTTCTGCGCCCTGCCGTGTGCCCGTACAGCAGTTTATGACCACATATGGGGTGTTTCTGTAAACTACAGAATCAGGGCCATAAATAATGAGTTTTGTTTGGCTGTTAACCCTTGCTTTGTAACTGGAAAAAAAAATAGTAAAATGGAAAATTTGCCCAAAAATTTAAATTCTGAAATGTCATCTCTATTTTCCAATAACTCTTGTGGAACACCTAAAGGGTTGACAACGTTTGTAAAATCAGTTTTGAATACCTTGAGGGGTGTAGTTTCTTAGATGGAGTCACTTTTATGGAGTTTTTACTCTAGGGGTGCATCAGGGGGGCTTCAAATGGGACATGGTGTCCAAAAAAAACTGTCTAGCAAAATCTGCCTTTCCAAAACCGTATGGCATTCCTTTCCTTCTGTGTCCTACCGTGTGCCCGTACAGTGGTTTACAACCACATATGGGGCGTTTCTGTAAACTACAGAATCAGGGCCATAAATATTGAGTTTTGTTTGGCTGTTAACTCTTGCTATGTAACTGGAAAAAAAATTGTAAAATGGAAAATTTGACAAAAAAGTGAAATTTTTAAATTGTGTCTGTATTTTCCATTAATTCTTGTGGAACACCTAAAGGGTTAAAAAAGTTTGTAAAATCAGTTTTGAATACCTTGAGGGGTGTATTTTCTAGAATGGTGTCATTTTTGGGTGGTTTCTATTTTATAAGCCTCACAAAGCGACTTCAGACCTGAACTGGTCCCTAAAAATTGGGTTTTTGAAAAGTTCAGAACAATTTCAAGATTTGCTTCCAAACTTCTAAGCCTTGTAACATCCCCAAAATATAAAATATAATTCCCAAAATGATGCAAACATGAAGTAGACATATGGGGAATGTAAAGTAATAAATATGTTTGGAGGTATTACTATGTATTATAGAAGTAGAGAAATTGAAACTTGGAAATTTGCAATTTTTTACAAATGTTTTGTAAATTTGGTATTTTTTTTATAAATAAAAATGTATTTTTTTTTACTTCATTTTAACAGTGTCATGAAGTACAATATGTGCCGAAAAAACAATCTCAGAATGGCCTGGATAAGTTAAAGCGTTTTAAAGTTATCACCACTTAAAGTGACACTGGTCAGATTTGCAAAAAATGGCCTGGTCCTTAAGGTGAAAATTAGCCGGGTCCTTAAGGTGTTAAAGGCGCACTAGACATAACACTATCTACACAGATTTTATACAATGGTCAGCTATGCAAATACAGGTGAGGGTACAGTCAGAGTTAACAGATAAAAGTCAAAGTTAGTTACCAGATACATATGTGGTCCTTTAAAGTTGTAATCTTGTAGAATTCTTGGATGATGTAATCTTTAGCTGTAGTCACATGGGTGGCAGTGAGGACAGCGAGTTTCTAGGTCCCTCCAAATATGACACCCCGTGACCTCGCTTCATTGAGACAATCACCTCTGCCCTGCATAGGCAATTAAACTTTAGGCGGTCACCCCCACCCCCCACCCCCATGAGGATCCCACTTCCTCTCCTTTTGGCTTGGCAGCCCGAGATCCAAAGACCCATTATGGATCCTAGCTCCTCACCGGAAAGAGTTCTCCGTATTTCCCTTTCCCTATGTCCCACAGGCAAACGAAGACCGGGAGAACGTCTGTCTCTGTCCCAGGGTCTCAAAGACGTCAACGGTGTATTTATGAGATGATAATTTCTTATGAACTCCCAGTTCAATGATGTCTGGGGAGTTTCTTTATAGTTGTTGACCAACTCAGCCCCCCATCAGTGGAGCTGAGCTGCCAGCTAGTCTGAGCCGAGTGTGACATGTAAACACAGGGTGTGCTTTGAAGCAGGGCCACCTTTGGACCCTGTATCCTCTGCCAATTCCCTTTACCTGAGCAAATGGGCAGGCATTAAATCCTAACTCCACATAATATATTATTTTTTTATTTATTATTTTTTTCAAAATCTTTTTATCCCTCAAAAGTCTCTGTACCATCTCAATATAGTCATCACGATTTTGGATGACTATATTGCCCCCCTTGTCACTAGGTTTGATGACAATGTCTTCATTCTTCTTTAATTCTTCAAGAGCTAATTCTTCTTGGGGGTTCAGGTTCCGTTCAAAATGATCTTTTCTCATTTTGAGGGATTTAATATCCCGTGTAACAAGATTTACAAAGGTATCAATTTCTTTAAATTGTGAGAAGGACGGTGTGATTTTAGATTTTGGTTTTAGGGTCGAGAACGGAGGATCTAAAGGTATCAACTGCCCATCACTTTCCTTCAGGAGGTCTTCAAGATCTTGGACACGTCTCTTTTCAGTTTCAAAGGTCTTTCTCACATCCCACTCCGCCTGTTTATGGACTTTATAGAGGGCCAATTTAC
Source organism: Bufo gargarizans (assembly GCF_014858855.1). Lineage (NCBI taxonomy): Eukaryota > Metazoa > Chordata > Amphibia > Anura > Bufonidae > Bufo > Bufo gargarizans. Next base: position 11,748,978 of record NC_058085.1, read on the forward strand.
GTGCAAATAAGTTGATATCCTTGACCCACAGAAATTTATCGCTTTGTGGTACTGGTGAGAAGGTAAGACCTCTACTAAGTAAACTCCTTTGTGACGCAGTCATAGCAAGTCCAGACAGATTAATGATTTGTTTTAAATCTTCTTCTTTATTACTGTCCTCTAGTTCAATTTGCTGAAACTCCATTTCTCCCGGTCCCTTTGTTGAGTCCCTGCCTGTCCTAAAAAAAGGGGGGCTATAGGTGCATTGGTCTGTATGGTAGTTGTTTGACTGCTGGGTTGGTTGGTCCCTAGACTGCTGGATTGATTGGTCCCTAAATTGATCCCTGTATTTATCTGATGTCCAAATGAGAAGGGATACATAGATGTAGAGGGCATACCAGTATGGGGATTGATGTTGGCACCGGTATTCATCCCTCCTGGATATATATTTTTCTGTTTTTCCGGAGGACATGTTTTGAAGATTTCTCTTTTTTCTTGAGTCGCTTTATTAGGTGGTTGGTATCTGCCCTTCTTTGTTTTTCGTTTTGTTCCTGTCCTACTATTTTGGGTGCTCAGACTACGGACTGAACCCTCAGTGCCTGATGTATCAGTATCAGAGGTCTCTGTACGCCTTTGATAGGTATTTCTGATGTTATTCCTATTTTTCCAGATATAAACCCTGTTACTGTCAAAATCTTGACGATCTCTTATATACTTTTTATGTTTACGCTCCTTGATTTCGTTTTGCAATAGTTCTATATTTTTCTTAATTTTTTGTTCTAGATTTTCAAAATCCGGGTTTTGATTAAAATCTTGTATCTCCTTTATTTCTTTCTCCAGTTGGGCATCCAACTTGGAGAAACAATTTTTTTCATATTCAAAGAGGTAATTCATTAATCTCAGGGAGCAGTCTGTCAGGAGAAGTTCCCATCCTTTGGTGAACTGTATGTCATCCAGATGTGAATTAGGTCTCAAAGGGATACGCAGGCCTCTATATATAATTCCCTGCTGTATGTATCTTTCAAAACTTGCTATTTCCCACCAGGATCTGATGTGCTGGCTATAGGTTTGGTTCAAATTCCTAAAGGCGATATTTATATCAGTCTGGTTTAGAGGGATGTTAGCGCTAGAGAAAACCTGACTGGCTTCAATTGATAGATTTTCCAGATTTAATTTCTGTTTAAGAAAACCAGCCATATCCAGTATTTATTCCCATTGACAAGAGACTGGGATAAGGAGTAGGGATAAGAGATATATTGTCACTTGTTGCAGTATCAACTGCAAATTCTAGCTATGCTTGGTTGCAGATGGTTATATAAGTATTGATATTTTTATTCCCTATTGGGGATCTTGTCTATTAGAGGGGTAACCTCCAGTTAATAATATTATTTGCAGAAGATCCACTGGACCCAGGAGATCAATATTTATAATCCAATGGTCAAAAAGACCAATAATACCTGTTTTAGGTCAAATTTTAAAATATAACTTTTATTGTTATTTATTAGAATAATTTTCCCCACATATAATACAAAACAAACAAACAAGAAACAACTCTATTGAGAGTGTTTAAAAGTATATATGTAAGGGATGGTGTCCACGGGGTGCTTGTGGTACTGAATCAATACCTATTCCCGGATTTGATTGGCCCCTTCAGACGCTTACAACACGAGCAGGAAGGCTATGATTGGCTCTCCTCCCTGATGACCCGCCTTGGGATTATAAAACATTATGCATCACAAGCGCTTGTGTTGCATGTAGCTCCATCCCCCTGAAGAAGCCGCGCGAGCGGTGAAACATGTCGGGGGAGCTTCGTCGTAATAATTTTTAAACATATGTTAGGGAAAGCATATTCACAGCACTGCGAGCTGCAGACGCAGTATGCTCTGGATTATGACCATGAGGGTGTAGATGTAGCGAGTCGCTTTGGAAATAGATACTAAGCTGAAACAAGCAGCGAGACACATGGCTTTAATAAATATGTAATGTTGCTAATAGCAGACCGCACACATCGCTGAATGATAGAGCAATCTGGTGGTATATAACACCAGGGCACCATCAAGGGTGAAGATAACCTTTTGAGGTGCACTTACTTAACACAACTATCATTCTTAGAAGGATACTATCTGGGAATAGGTATTGATTCAGTGCCACAAGCACCCCGTGGACACCATCCCTTACATATATACTTTTAAACACTCTCAATAGAGTTGTTTCTTGTTTGTTTGTTTGTTTTGTATTATATGTGGGGAAAATTATTCTAATAAATAACAATAAAAGTTATATTTTAAAATTTGACCTAAAACAGGTATTATTGGTCTTTTTGACCATTGGATTATACATATTAGGTATCGCCACATCCGTGACAACCTGCTCTATAAAAATACCACATGATCTAACCTGTCAGATGAATGTTGTAAATAACAAAAAAAAAAAAAAAACGGTGTCAAAAAAGCTATTTCTTGTTACCTTGCCTCACAAAAAGTGTAATATAGAGCAACCAAAAATAATATGTACCCTAAACTAGTACCATCAATACTGCCACCCTATCCCGTAGTTTCTAAAATGGGGTCACTTTTTTGGAGTTTTTACTCTAGGGTGCATCAGGGGGGCTTCAAATGGGACATGGTGTCCAACGAAACTGTCTAGCAAAATCTGCCTTCCAAAAACCGTATGGCATTCCTTTCCTTCTGCGCCCTGCCGTGTGCCCGTACAGCAGTTTATGACCACATATGGGGTGTTTCTGTAAACTACAGAATCAGGGCCATAAATAATGAGTTTTGTTTGGCTGTTAACCCTTGCTTTGTAACTGGAAAAAAAAATAGTAAAATGGAAAATTTGCCCAAAAATTTAAATTCTGAAATGTCATCTCTATTTTCCAATAACTCTTGTGGAACACCTAAAGGGTTGACAACGTTTGTAAAATCAGTTTTGAATACCTTGAGGGGTGTAGTTTCTTAGATGGAGTCACTTTTATGGAGTTTTTACTCTAGGGGTGCATCAGGGGGGCTTCAAATGGGACATGGTGTCCAAAAAAAACTGTCTAGCAAAATCTGCCTTTCCAAAACCGTATGGCATTCCTTTCCTTCTGTGTCCTACCGTGTGCCCGTACAGTGGTTTACAACCACATATGGGGCGTTTCTGTAAACTACAGAATCAGGGCCATAAATATTGAGTTTTGTTTGGCTGTTAACTCTTGCTATGTAACTGGAAAAAAAATTGTAAAATGGAAAATTTGACAAAAAAGTGAAATTTTTAAATTGTGTCTGTATTTTCCATTAATTCTTGTGGAACACCTAAAGGGTTAAAAAAGTTTGTAAAATCAGTTTTGAATACCTTGAGGGGTGTATTTTCTAGAATGGTGTCATTTTTGGGTGGTTTCTATTTTATAAGCCTCACAAAGCGACTTCAGACCTGAACTGGTCCCTAAAAATTGGGTTTTTGAAAAGTTCAGAACAATTTCAAGATTTGCTTCCAAACTTCTAAGCCTTGTAACATCCCCAAAATATAAAATATAATTCCCAAAATGATGCAAACATGAAGTAGACATATGGGGAATGTAAAGTAATAAATATGTTTGGAGGTATTACTATGTATTATAGAAGTAGAGAAATTGAAACTTGGAAATTTGCAATTTTTTACAAATGTTTTGTAAATTTGGTATTTTTTTTATAAATAAAAATGTATTTTTTTTTACTTCATTTTAACAGTGTCATGAAGTACAATATGTGCCGAAAAAACAATCTCAGAATGGCCTGGATAAGTTAAAGCGTTTTAAAGTTATCACCACTTAAAGTGACACTGGTCAGATTTGCAAAAAATGGCCTGGTCCTTAAGGTGAAAATTAGCCGGGTCCTTAAGGTGTTAAAGGCGCACTAGACATAACACTATCTACACAGATTTTATACAATGGTCAGCTATGCAAATACAGGTGAGGGTACAGTCAGAGTTAACAGATAAAAGTCAAAGTTAGTTACCAGATACATATGTGGTCCTTTAAAGTTGTAATCTTGTAGAATTCTTGGATGATGTAATCTTTAGCTGTAGTCACATGGGTGGCAGTGAGGACAGCGAGTTTCTAGGTCCCTCCAAATATGACACCCCGTGACCTCGCTTCATTGAGACAATCACCTCTGCCCTGCATAGGCAATTAAACTTTAGGCGGTCACCCCCACCCCCCACCCCCATGAGGATCCCACTTCCTCTCCTTTTGGCTTGGCAGCCCGAGATCCAAAGACCCATTATGGATCCTAGCTCCTCACCGGAAAGAGTTCTCCGTATTTCCCTTTCCCTATGTCCCACAGGCAAACGAAGACCGGGAGAACGTCTGTCTCTGTCCCAGGGTCTCAAAGACGTCAACGGTGTATTTATGAGATGATAATTTCTTATGAACTCCCAGTTCAATGATGTCTGGGGAGTTTCTTTATAGTTGTTGACCAACTCAGCCCCCCATCAGTGGAGCTGAGCTGCCAGCTAGTCTGAGCCGAGTGTGACATGTAAACACAGGGTGTGCTTTGAAGCAGGGCCACCTTTGGACCCTGTATCCTCTGCCAATTCCCTTTACCTGAGCAAATGGGCAGGCATTAAATCCTAACTCCACATAATATATTATTTTTTTATTTATTATTTTTTTCAAAATCTTTAATCAGAAATATGTTTCCACGTGCTTAGTTTTATTTTAAATAACTATCAATTGAAGAACGAAGTCACCTGAATCAGAAGGTAGGCAATCTTTATTTCCTGCTGACAGTGAGACAACCAAATAACACACGATACAATGTTGTCAAGCTCTGCTAAGCAGCTGTCTAATTATACTAGGAGTCCATACTTTATATAAGGTTCCTCATGTAAGATAAGATAAGATGCCTTTATTGTGACTGTACAATACAATGTAATACAATGTACAACACAATGAAATATTGTTTGGAGCAATCCTAGATGCCATAGACAGAGGAACAAGAACTGACATTTAAACTAAAGCATTACACTAGAAAAATACAAAACATTGCACTAGAAAGCATTACTATTCACAGTTCACAGCATATATATAGCAAGAGCAAAGTAAGAAGTGCTTATGAATATATATACACACTGATTCAGACACCACTGCAGAGATCATCATGGGTTCATGAATGCAGCAATCACTTTCAGTCTGTGGTAGCTTCTATCCTAGATAGGGCCAATAATCTCAGAGCATTTAGGAGACTGATTGTTTTGGGGTAAAAGCTGTTCTTCAGCCTAGTGGTTCGGGCATATAGGGCTCTAAGATGCCTACCAGAGAGTAGGGAAATGAAAAGGCTGTGGCCGGGGTGAGTTGGATCCCTGCAGATAATTTTTGTCCTGTTGCTGCAGCGAGCAGTGAAGATGTCATCCAGTGATGGTAACTGGTAACCAATAAAGTAAAAGCAATAAAGAAATAAGCTATATAATAATAATCTCTATAACTAGGCAGGTTAGTCGATACTTTGCATAGAACATATAACAGGAGGTTTCTATAGAATATGACAGGATGATGAGGCAGGATGATCTACAAACCGGATTCCAAAAAAGTTGGGACACTATACAAATCGTGAATAAAAACTGAATGCAATGATGTGGAGATGGAAAATGTCAATATTTTATTTGTAATAGAACGTAGATGACAGATCAAACGTTTAATCCGAGTAAATGTATCATTTTAAAGGAAAAATACGTTGATTCAAAATTTCACGGTGTCAACAAATCCCCAAAAAGTTGGGACAAGTAGTAATAAGAGGCTGGAAAAAGTAAATTTGAGCATAACGAAGAGCTGGAAGATCAATTAACACTAATTAGGTCAATTGGCAACATGATTGGGTATAAAAAGAGCTTCTCAGAGTAGCAGTGTCTCTCAGAAGCCAAGATGGGTAGAGGATCACCAATTCCCACAATGTTGTGCAGAAAGATAGTGGAGCAATATCAGAAAGGTGTTACCCAGCGAAAAATTGCAAAGACTTTGCATCTATCATCATCAACTGTGCATAACATCATCCGAAGATTCAGAGAATCTGGAACAATCTCTGTGCGTAAGGGTCAAGGCCGTAAAACCATACTGGATGCCCGTGATCTCCGGGCCCTTAAACGACACTGCACCACAAACAGGAATGCTACTGTAAAGGAAATCAACAGAATGGGCTCAGGAATACTTCCAGAAACCATTGTCAGTGAACACAATCCACCGTGCCATCCGCCGTTGCCAGCTGAAACTCTACAGTGCAAAGAAGAAGCCATTTCTAAGCAAGATCCACAAGCTCAGGCGTTTTCACTGGGCCAGGGATCATTTAAAATGGAGTGTGGCAAAATGGAAGACTGTTCTGTGGTCAGACGAGTCACAATTCGAAGTTCTTTTTGGAAATCTGGGACGCCATGTCATCCGGACCAAAGAGGACAAGAACAACCCAAGTTGTTATCAACACTCAGTTCAGAAGCCTGCATCTCTGATGGTATGGGGTTGCATGAGTGCGTGTGGCATGGGCAGCTTGCATGTCTGGAAAGGCACCATCAATGCAGAAAAATATATTCAGGTTCTAGAACAACATATGCTCCCATCCAGACGTCATTTCTTTCAGGGAAGACCCTGCATTTTTCAACAAGATAATGCCAGATCACATTCTGCATCAATCACAACATCATGGCTGCGTAGGAGAAGGATCCGGGTACTGAAATGCATCATAAAGAGGAAGGTGCAACAAAGAAGGCCCAAGACGATTGAACAGTTAGAGGCCTGTATTAGACAAGAATGGGAGAGCATTCCTATTTCTAAACTTGAGAAACTGGTCTCTTCGGTCCCCAGACGTCTGTTGAGTGTTGTAAGAAGAAGGGGAGATGCCACACAGTGGTGAAAATGGCCTTGTCCCAACCTTTTGGGGATTTGTTGACACCATGAAATTCTGATTCAACATATTTTTCCCTTAAAATTGTACATTTTCTCAGTTTAAACTTTTGTTCCGTGATTTATGTTCTATTCTGAATAAAATATTAGAAGTTGGCACCTCCACATCATTGCATTCAGTATTTATTCACGATTTGTATAGTGTCCCAACTTTTTTGGAATCCGGTTTGTATAAACTGTTGACCCAGATGTTCTCTGCAGTTGTGCTTTATTACTCAAGTCAACAGTCTTTACAAAAATCACTTTGTTAACCCTTAAAATGATATGAATTTCAAAAACTTTTCCAACATGGTGTAGTGGATGAATCCGGTTATGTCGGAGCTGCTTCAACTGAAGATATTGGTCACCACCTCTGTCTAAGGCACAATGGATGGATATGTGGAGTTCTGGTGCCAGAGCTACTGTAGCCCAGCTGATTGGTGGGGGGTGCCAGGTGTCAGACCCCCCCACCAATATGATTCTAATGGCCTATCCTGACAACAGGCCATAGAGATCACATTACTGGAAAACCCAAATTAAAGACATACACATTATTGTCATTTAGAGCATGGGGCGGTTTAATGGTCCAAGCAAAATTTTTACTTCTTGTGCAACCCACCAAATTTTTGCTATTGTTTTTATATGTCACATATGGGATCTTTATTAATATGTTTCTAGAGATTTTTTTTTTATCTTTAGTTTTACTTGGGGGAAAATGTAGTTTTATTTCAAACTCCAGCTGCTAATTTTTAAATATGCAAATTGACGCCAAAATAAATACTTAAAATTGGTTCCCTGATTTGGTAATATTAATATATAATAATATTTTTTTGTTTCATGTGAAAAGGCCGGCTATGCTGACAGTTTCGGCAGATCTAGACTATTTTTCTATTTTATTCTCACTTGTATTTTATGATATATTTTGATACTTTTAAAATATATTTTGGCCAGTGGGACATTTACAATTTTTTTTTTATTCTGCAATTTTCTTTATAACTGAGGCATACAAATGTGGCAAGTGATGCTTGTGCGGCACGGCCCTGCCTCTCAAGGTAGAAACCACTATATGCACAAAACAAGCAATCACCTACAGAATATATTAAGGGGAAGCGTACAAAACCATCCATAAGAACAGTAAAGGATCACTACCACCCCCCCATCCGAGCTATCATTATTACTTCTAGAAGTACAGCTGTAGCAGGGTTAACACACAACCTCTTAACTCAAATTTCTTAACTTAAAATGGTCATAAATATAAAATATATTCATTGGATATGTTACATCATGTCATCTTCAATTATACAACTGAAAAATCCAGAGCTGGTGGGACATACAATAAAGAATAATCAAGGATTCCCCCACTATTAAAATCATGTGAGATAAGCGAACCACATGACTTCTACAAATACAGGGGTTGGATTTATCTACAGGTACATTTTGGTCAGGGTGTGCAGATTAAGAAGATATTTCTCTAGGAAGACAAGTAATGGCTTCTATGTAATTAGGCAATCCTAGCCTGGGTCACTTTTGGGAAAACTTGCACATTACTGATGAAATGTGCCCAGTGAGACCAGAGCTGACAGTTTTTTTTATGTTACAAATACTTATAGGCGTAGAACAGACCGGGGCTGGAATAGGCAGATTGTTATCCTTTTATATCAGGCCCTGGTTTTGTGCTTCACCAGGTATGGTTGAAAAGATATACTACTCCCATAGATTGTGTCACGCAGACAGGCTTACTCTTACCAGTGGTAGCCCCTCCCTATATTACTACCCCTGTGCTGTTCCATGCTCAGTTAGAGGTAGGTGGAGCGTCCTTAAAAATTATTTTATGGATTTAGGTCACAAGCTTAGGGTAAGGACCTCAAACACAGTGTTTTCCAAAATACTAACTGTACCATGAGCCACACAAGAAAGGCAGCGGGAGATTGCTATTTATTTTATCCACTTATATAGCGCTACTATATTCCGCAGCGCTTTACAGACATTAGCATGATGCTGTCCCCAATGGAGCTCACAAGCTAAGTGATTATGGAGGTTAACAAGCGGCTTAAAAACTGGTGTAGGAAGGAGGGGTTTGGTTTCCTGGAGAACTGGGCTGACTTCTATGTCGGCTACAGGCTCTATCATAGGGATGGGATGCACCTTATCGGGGAAGGGGCAGCTGTTTTGGGGGAGAAGATGGCTAGAAGGTTGGAGGAGTGTTAAAACTAGGGACTGGGGGGGGGGGTTAATTACGTTATAGGAGGGAAAGATAGTGCAAATAGAGACCTGGGCAAGGTAATGGAACTGGGGGAGGAATGGAAGAAGAGACTAGAAAAGTTCAGAAGGAAAGGTGTAGGATAAAAAAAATATACATAAACCTCTTAATTGTATGCATACTAATGCCAGAAGCCTGACTAAAAACTGAGGAACTGGAATTAGTGATGTGTGAGGAGGACTATGACATAGTGGGAATAACAAAGACATGGCTGGAGGATAGCTATGACTGGGCGGTTAATGTATAGGGTTACAGTCTGTTCAGTAAGAATTGCCAAAATCAGAGGGATCTGCCTGTAAAGTCCTGTCTAAAGCCCACAGTCTGAGAATATATAAGTGAGGGACATGAACATATGGAGTCACTGTGGGTAGAAATACATGGAGAAAAAAAAAAAACAATAATACTAATAGGAGTTTATTATAAACCACCTAATATACCAGAGTCCACAGAAAATCTACTACTAAACAACATGGATGAGGCGGAAAATCTTAATCAGGTTATAATGGGGGACTTTAACTACCCAGATATAGACTGGGATACTGAAACCTGTACATCTCATAAAGGAAACAGGTTATTGCCAATAACCAAAGACAATTACCTTTCCCAACTGGTTCAGGACCGGACTAGAGGGACGGCCACACTGGACTTAGTATTAACCAATAGACCTGACAGAACAACAGATGTGCAGGTTGGGAGACACCTGAGAAATAGTGACCATAAAGTAATAACCTTCCAATTGTCATTCAAAAGAGTGTTTCTTCAGGGAGGAACAAAAATATCAAACTTTAAAAAAAAATAAAAAATTTAGCCAACAAAGAGAGGCCATAGGCCTAACAAACTAGGACAGTCTTCAACAATAAAAATACAGCCACAAAATGGGATATTTTTAAAAAGCATTCTAAAATCTAATTGTGAATGGTACATACCTTATGGGAATAAAAGGTTAAGGAACAAGAAAAAAAAATAATTTGGATAAATAGAAATGTAAAGAAAGCGATAAATGACAAAAATAAAAGCATTTAAGTCACTAAAACAGGAGGGTAGCGCAGAAGCATTAAAAAACTACAAGGAAAAAATGTAATATGCAAAAGACAAATAAAAGCAGCCAAACTAGAGACAGAGAGATTCATTGCTAAAGAGAGTAAAAGCAACCCTAAAATTTTCTTCAATTATATAAATGGTAAAAAGTATAAATCTGAAGGTGTCAGCCCTTTACAGAGTAATGAGGAGGAGTTGCAGAAAGCGATGAGGAAAAAGCAAAGCCATTAAATATTTTCTTCTCCACTGTATTCACTGAAGAATATAAACGGTCAGATAAAATGCAGAATGTAAAAGTAAATTCCCCATTAAAAGTGCCTTGTCTGACCTACGAAGAAATACAGCGGCGTCTTAAAAAGATTAAAACAGAAAGACAAATTGCTGGGACCAGATGGCATACACCACCGTATCCTAAGAGAATTAGGTAATGTCATAGCCAGACCCTTATTTCTGATATTTAAGGACTCTATACTGAAAGAGGGTGTTCCACAGGATTGACATAAAGCAAAATGTGGTGCCAATATTCAAAAAGGGTCCAAAAACAGAGCCTAGAAACTATAGGCTGGTAAGTTTAACATCTGTTGTGGGTAAACAGTTTGAAGGTTTTCTAAGAGATGCTATGTTGGAGTACCTCAATGAAAATAAGCAAACAACGCCATATCAGCATGGATTCATGTGGGATTGGTCATGTCAAACTAATTAATTCAGTTTCTATGAGGAGGTAAGTTCTACACTTGACAGCGGCGAATAGATGTCATATATCTGGACTTCTCCAAAGCATTTGACACTGTACCATATAAAAGGTTGGTATTTAACTGCCTCCGGATCGGCGCGTTCACAGGAACTGCAGGTAAGCGAGTGGATCTACAGCCTGCCAGCGGCGATCGTTCGATAGCAGGCTGTAGATGCGATTTTTTTAACCCCTAACCGGTATATTAGACTCTGTTTTGATAACAGCGTCTAATATACCTGCTACCTGGTCATCTGGTGGTCCCTTTTGCTTGGATCGACCACCAGAGGACACAGGCAGCTCTGTAATAAGTAGCACCAAGCACCACACTACACTACACCCCCCCACCACTTATTAACCCCTTATTAACCCCTGATCACCCCCCTGTCATTGATCACCCCCCTGTAAGGCTCCATTCAGACGTCCGTATGTGTTTTACGGATCCACGGATCCATGGATCCGCAAAACACATACGGACCTCTGAATGGAGCCTTACAGGGGGTGATCAATGACAGGGGGGTGATCACCCCATATAGACTTCCATATAGACACCCCATATCTATTTCCGCTAACTTGTGCCAAAAAAATAATAAATATTCTATGAACTCGCCATGCCCCTCATTGAATACCTTGGAGTGTCTTCTTTCCAAAATGGGGTCACATGTGGGGTATTTATACTGTCCTGGCATTTTAGGGGCCCTAAAGCGTGAGAAGATGTCTAAAATGCCCTCCTAATAATGAATTTGGGCCCCTTTGCGCATCTAGGCTGCAAAAAAGTGTCACACATGTGGTATCGCTGTACTCAGGAGAAGTAGGGCTATGTGTTTTGGGGTGTCTTTTTACATATACCCATGCTGGCTGAGAGAAATATCTCTCTATAATGACAACTTTGTATATAAAAATGGGAAAAGTTGACTTTTAGAGAGATATTTCTCTCACCCAGCATGGGCATATGTAAAAAGACACCGCAAAACACATTGCCCTACTTCTTCCGAGTATACCACATGTGTGACACTTTTTTGCAGCCTAGGTGGGCAAAGGAGCCCACATTCTAAAGAGCACCTTTAGGATTTCACAGGGCATTTTTTACACATTTTGATTTCAAACTACTTCTCACGCATTAGGGCCCCTAAAATGCCAGGGCAGTATAACTACCCCACAAGTGACCCCATTTTGGAAAGAAGACACCCCAAGGTATTTCATGATGGCATAGTGAGCTCATGGAAGTTTTTATTTTTTGTCACAAGTTAGTGGAATATGAGACTTTGTAAGGAAAAAAAAAAAATTCCAAAAATCATCATCATTTTCCGCTAACTTGTGACAAAAAATAAAAAGGTCTATGAACTCACTGTGCCCATCATCGAATACCTTAGGGTGTCTACTTTCCTAAATGGGGTCATTTGTGGGGTTTTTCTACTGTCTGGGAATTGTAGAACCTCAGGAAACATGACAGGTGCTCAGAAAGTCAGAGCTGCTTCAAAAAGCGGAAATTCACATTTTTGTACCATAGTTTGTAAACGCTATAACTTTTTTCCAAACATTTTTTTTTTTTACCCAAACATTTTTTTTTATCAAAGACATGTAGAACAATAAATTTAGAGAAATATGTATATAGAAATGTAGTTTAAAAAAAAAATACAACTGAAAGTGAAAAATGTAATTTTTTTGCAAAAATTCTGTTAAATTTCGATTAATAACAAAAAAAGTAAAAATGTCAGCAATAAAATACCACTAAATGAAAACTCTATTAGTGAGAAGAAAAGGAGGTAAAATTCATTTGGGTGGTAAGTTGCATGACCGAGCAATAAACCGTGAAAGTAGTGCAGTGCAGAATTGTAAAAAGTGTTCTGGTCATTAAGGGTGTTTGAGCTAGGGGAGCTGAGGTGGATAAAATGAGAATGCTTGGACTGGGAGAAAATGTTTGCATGTAGGTAACTGGCTCAGTGATAGAAAACAGAGGGTGGTTATTAATAGTACACACTCATATTGGGTCACTGTCACTAGTGGGGTACCACAGGGGTCAGTATTAGGCCCTAGTCACTTCAATATATTTATTAATGATCTTGTAGAAGGCTTGCACAGTAAAATGTAAATTTTTACAGATGACACTAAACTATGTAAAGTAATTAACACTGAAGAGGACAATATACTGCTACAGAGGGATCTGGATAGAATGGAGGTTTGGGCAGAGAAGTAGCAGATGAGGTTTAACACTGACAAATGTAAGGAATAATTCAAGTCACCAGTACATACTAAATGGTAAAACACTGTGTAACACAGACGTGGAAAAGGACCTTAGAATTTTAATAAATAGCAAACTAAGCAGTAAAAACCAGTGTCAGGCAGCTGCTGCCAGGGCCAATAAGATAATGGGTTGCATCAAAAAAGGCATAGATGCCCGGAAAGAGTACATAATCCTGCCACTTTACAAGCCACTAGTCAGACCACACATGGAGTACTGTGTACAGTTCTGGGCTCCTGTGAACAAGGCAGACATAGAGCTGGAGAGGGTTCAGAGGAGGCAACTAAAGTAATAACTAGAATGGGTGGACTACAGTACCCTGAAAGATTATCAAAATTAGGGTTATTCACTTTAGAAAAAAGACAACTGAGGGAAAATTCATCTAATTACTATGTATAAATATATCAGGCGTCAGTACAGAGATTTCTCTCATCTATTTATCCCTAGGACTGTGACTGTGATCAGTGATCCACTGTGTCTGGAGGAAAGAAGGTTTGTACACAAACATAGAAGTGAATTCTTTACGGTAAGAGCAGTTAGACTATGGAACTGTCTGTCTGAGGAGGTGGTGATGGCGAGTTCCCTAAAAGAGTTCAAGAGGGGCCTGGATGTATTTCTGGAGTGTAATAATATTACAGGCTATAGCTACTAGAGAGGGGTCGTTGATCCAGGGAGTTATTCTGATTTCAGTTGGATACACATTTTTTCCTTCTAAAGTGGGGAAAATTGGCTTCTACCTCACAGTTTTTTTGCCTTCCTCTGGATCAACTTGCAGGATAACAGGCTGAACTGGATGGACAGGTGTCTTTTTCCAGCCTTATAAACTATGTTACTGTTGCGGCAGGCCAAGGGTCAGCCACGTGATGATTGTTGCCTCGTGTTCAGGTGAATGACATCGACGGAGGAAAATGACAGAAGTCTGAGTATAGGTCAAAACCTTGCCAGGACCCTAAAGTGAAAGTGTCCTGCACCCTTTATTTATACACAGTTCACAGGGTGTAACCCCTCAAAGTAAAACATGATTGGTTTACAGACATTTCAATAATGGCTTTTGAATCCATCTATTGATTGGTTAGTTATTTTTAAAGTTTCACTTTTACAAAAATGTGTTAACTAATGGGTTTAGAATTTTAAGCAAGAGAGGCAAAATATCCCAGGAGTAGTACAAATGTTATCTTATCTTAACACACACAGTTCACTTCTATAGGTTTTTTAGCTTACGCTTGTTCTTTTCAAATGTCACCACATTATATCACGTATACAGAGAAAATGAAAAACATTTTATGAATTTTATATCCACTTTCAGAAAAGCTGGATAATTTCCTTAACATTACTATGTTACAGCCTATCGGTCATTTCACTTGACTGCAAATAACTATCCATTTAGTGTGAATGACGCCCCTTTTTCCACATGTCTGGACACCAGCTCATGTGGGAATCCAGCTCTATTTTTTGGACTTTCACATATAGGCCCCTGTATTTGCAGTTTTACAGAAATGGAGGGTCCCCATACCGATCACAGGCAGGATGGAATACTGTATTTTTTTTTTTTTTTACTAAACATTTGTGTTTAGAGGAGATATATATACACAAAAAAAACTAAAAACTTTAGTTTCACTTTTAACTGGATCTGTCCTTTGATTACCAATATTCATTCAATACGGGAGACTATGTTTGTTTGGGGAGCTCTCACAGCGGTCCCAATCATTGTTCCAAGCCCTCAGCTTCCTCTGGTAACTAAAAGCAAGGTTCTGTTTTATCTCCCTGTAAAAAGGAGTATCTGAAGGAATGAAGCCAGTTAGTGACCAGCATGAACATGGCTTCTCTTATATGTGAGTTTTTTGATGATTAACAAGAGATGATTTATAGGTGAAACACATATCACATTCTGAACATGAAAATGGCTTCTCTCCTGTGTGAATTCTCTGATGCATAACAAGATGTGAATTACGGGTAAAACATTTCCCACATTCTGAACATGAAAATGGCTTCTCTCCTGTGTGAATTCTCTGATGCATAACAAGACCTGATCTAATGTTAAAACATTTTCCACATTCTGAACATGAAAATGCCTTCTCCCCTGTGTGAATTCTCTGATGTATAACAAGATCTGATTTACTCTTAAAACATTTCCCACATTCCGAACATGAAAATGGCTTCTCTCCTGTGTGAATTCTCTGATGTATAACAAGATGTGAATTACTGTCAAAACATTTCCCACATTCTGAACATGAAAATAGCTTCTCCCCTGTGTGAATTCTGTGATGTACAACAAGTTCTGATTTCTGGCTAAAACATTTTCCACATTCTGAACATGAAAATGGCTTCTCTCCTGTGTGAACTCTCTGATGTATAACAAGATGTGATTTATGGTTAAAACATTTCCCACATTCTGAACATGAAAATAGCTTCACTCCTGTGTGAATTCTCTGATGTATAACAAGATCTGATTTATGGTTAAAACATTTTCCACATTCTGAACATGAAAATGGCTTCTCTCCTGTGTGAATTCTCTGATGTACAACAAGATGTGATTTACAGTTAAAACATTTCCCACATTCTGAACATGAAAATGGCTTCTCTCTTGTGTGAGATCTCTGATGTATAACAAGATATGATTTACGGTTAAAACATTTTCCACATTCTGAACATGAAAATGGCTTCTCTCCTGTGTGAATTCTCTGATGTATAACCAGATCTGATTTACCGTTAAAATAATTTCCACATTCTGAACATGAAAATGGCTTCTCTCCTGTATGAATTCTCTGATGTATAACAAGATTTGATTTATTGTTAAAACATTTCCCACATTCTAAACATGAAAATGCCATCTCTCTTGTGTGAATTCTCTGATGTATAACAAGATGTGATTTACGGTTAAAACATTTTCCACATTCGGAACATGAAAATGGCTTCTCCCCTGTGTGAATTCTCTGATGTAGAACAAGTTGTGATTTACGGTTAAAACATTTTCCACATTCTGAACATGAAAATGGCTTCTCCCCTGTGTGAATTCTCTGATGTATAACAAGATCTGATTTACGGTTAAAACATTTCCCACATTCTGAACATGAAAATGGCTTCTCTCCTGTGTGAATTCTCTGATGTATAACAAGATCTGATTTAATGTTAAAACATTTTCCACATTCTGAACATGAAAATGGCTTCTCCCCTGTGTGAATTCTCTGATGTATAACAAGATCTGATTTTCGTTTAAAACATTTTCCACATTCTGAACATGAAAATGGCTTCCCTCTTACGTGAGTTGCTTGATGTTTAACACCTTTTCTGTGACTTTTATTCTGTGTTTCAGTCTGTGATGAATCAGAAGATCGGACCTGTTTAAAAGGATCAAATGATGCATTGTTGCTGTGATTGGATGAGGGTATATCTTTGATATTGGCATGCTCTTCAAATGTATCTTGTGTGATACCACAATCATCTACTTCAAAAGCTAAAGATATCAGCTGTTTCTCCGAGTTCCTGGTACAGTCATCTGCCAAGAATAAAACACATTTTTTTTATTGATGAATAATATACCATTTAATTGCATAGAAATTTTCCATATAAAAAAAAATCCACATAAATAACAAGACATGGCATCAAATTCAAGTATGAATGGACTAAAACTGTGGTGGCCAAACAGACCACAATCTAATAGTAGACCAAGGAGAATCACTAGGCCAGGTTGGCCCCCACTTTGATCAACTTCCATGCAACCCCCACCCAATCAGTCATTTATAAATAAAACATTTCCTACACTACGTGCAGAATTATTAGGCAAATGAGTATTTTGACCACATCATCCTCTTTATGCATGTTGTCTTACTCCAAGCTGTATAGGCTCGAAAGCCTACTACCAATTAAGCATATTAGGTGATGTGCATCTCTGTAATGAGAAGGGGTGTGGTCTAATGACATCAACACCCTATATCAGGTGTGCATAATTATTAGGCAACTTCCTTTCCTTTGGCAAAATGGGTCAAAAGAAGGACTTGACAGGCTCAGAAAAGTCAAAAATAGTGAGATATCTTGCAGAGGGATGCAGCACTCTTAAAATTGCAAAGCTTTTGAAGCGTGATCATCGAACAATCAAGCGTTTCATTCAAAATAGTCAACAGGGTCGCAAGAAGCGTGTGGAAAAACCAAGGCGCAAAATAACTGCCCATGAACTGAGAAAAGTCAAGCGTGCAGCTGCCAAGATGCCACTTGCCACCAGTTTGGCCATATTTCAGAGCTGCAACATCACTGGAGTGCCCAAAAGCACAAGGTGTGCAATACTCAGAGACATGGCCAAGGTAAGAAAGGCTGAAAGACGACCACCACTGAACAAGACACACAAGCTGAAACGTCAAGACTGGGCCAAGAAATATCTCAAGACTGATTTTTCTAAGGTTTTATGGACTGATGAAATGAGAGTGAGTCTTGATGGGCCAGATGGATGGGCCCGTGGCTGGATTGGTAAAGGGCAGAGAGCTCCAGTCCGACTCAGACGCCAGCAAGGTGGAGGTGGAGTACTGGTTTGGGCTGGTATCATCAAAGATGAGCTTGTGGGGCCTTTTTGGGTTGAGGATGGAGTCAAGCTCAACTCCCAGTCCTACTGCCAGTTTCTGGAAGACACCTTCTTCAAGCAGTGGTACAGGAAGAAGTCTGCATCCTTCAAGAAAAACATGATTTTCATGCAGGACAATGCTCCATCACACGCGTCCAAGTACTCCACAGCGTGGCTGGCAAGAAAGGGTATAAAAGAAGAAAATCTAATGACATGGCCTCCTTGTTCACCTGATCTGAACCCCATTGAGAACCTGTGGTCCATCATCAAATGTGAAATTTACAAGGAGGGAAAACAGTACACCTCTCTGAACAGTGTCTGGGAGGCTGTGGTTGCTGCTGCACGCAATGTTGATGGTGAACAGATCAAAACACTGACAGAATCCATGGATGGCAGGCTTTTGAGTGTCCTTGCAAAGAAAGGTGGCTATATTGGTCACTGATTTGTTTTTGTTTTGTTTTTGAATGTCACAAAATGTATATTTGTGAATGTTGAGATGTTATATTGGTTTCACTGGTAAAAATAAATAATTGAAATGGGTATATATTTGTTTTTTGTAAAGTTGCCTAATAATTATGCACAGTAATAGTCACCTGCACACACAGATATCCCCCTAAAATAGCTAAAACTAAAAACAAACTAAAAACTACTTCCAAAAATATTCAGCTTTGATATTAATGAGTTTTTTGGGTTCATTGAGAACATGGTTGTTGTTCAATAATAAAATTAATCCTCAAAAATACAACTTGCCTAATAATTCTGCACTCCCTGTATATGGCAAAGTAGACACAGGAATGACAATGGACTACTAGTGGTGTGTCAATACAGTAAATGCAGTGAATCCCATCTACCCCTTGACAAATACAAAATAGATACCAGTACAATGGATAATAAAATGCATAGGGCATAGAATAGGGATAGACATGGGAGATATAACTGCTCAATGAATACAGACCAATAGTTCTGACCCCGACGCGCGTTTCGCTGTCGCTTCCTCACGGGATATGATAAGCAGCGTTAGTCACCTGGGTCAGGATATCTTGAGCTCTTAAGGCTACATTCACACGTGAAAAAAAAGGCCATAAAAAACGGACACTCAGTTTTTCATGCCCATTTTTGAACCATTTTTTGCATCCCTTTCTTAGTCGTCTGGACGTTTTGCATTCATTTTTAACGGCCATTATTTGAGAATGATTTAGATTATGTATACTGCAGGGATTGGTAATTAAATAAAAAAAAGAAAATATAAATAATGTCCCCCATAGTGACCCCAGTTAGTAATAATGTCCCCCAGGGTGGCCCCCATCAGTAATATAATAATGTTAATAATGTGCAGGGTTTTGTTTTTATGGGAAAAAAAATAATTATCCTGTCATCCACTTGCACGTGTAGAGAAAAGTCGATCTTCATTTGGTGCTAAAGGACCTACACTCTCAGTGGAATGATGTCACCATGCGCTCCTAAGGAATAATGCTGGGAGAGCATGGTGATGTCATCACGTTGGTAGCACAGGTTCTTCCGCACCTGTGTGTGCAAGCGGATAAGGCAATTTATTTTTAACCCCTAAATGGCTATTTTACACTAGTGTACCCATTTTAAACGGCCATTACATGGATGCACTCCTGTCTAAATGGCAATTAAAAAAATAGTCCCATTGATTTACATGGGGTCCACCTGGCAGTGAAAACGGCCACAAATAGGACATGTCCTATTTTTCACAACCACTATTCACTCGCCTTAAAAAAAAAAATGGCCAAATGAATAGCGCCATTGACTTCAATTCTAAAAACAGCTGTGTGCAATTTTTCAATGTTGTGTGAATGTAGCCTTATCCTGCAGCCTTTCCCAATTACACAAACTACATCTAGCGCCAAAGAATAATCCTGTGACCCGATAATCATCCCTGCAGCTAGGACACTGTGCACACCGAGGTCTCTCCTAATGTCAGTCCTGTCACTGTCAAGTAAACAAACTGCATGGCACACACCATAACATCTTCCTTTTTTCACGCAATTATATTAAAAGGGTTGTCTCATTTGAGACAATGGGGGCAATTTGCTAGGATATGCCCCTATTGTCTGGTAGGTGCGCGTCCCACCGCTGGGACCTGCACCTATCGCCGAAACGGAACCCCAAAAGTGGTGGAGGGTGCACTGTGCATGTGCAGAACTGGCGAGGCACTGGCTTGGCCATTTCCATCAGGCCCTGTAAACAGTGGCCGGTCATGCACAGTGTACTCCCATTCACTTCTTTGGGGAGAGTGCTTGGTGGGGGCCAGCTACCGCTTTGGCCAGCTCTGTTCTCGATATAGGTGTGGGTCCCAGCGGTTGGACCTGCATCTATTAGACAATGGGGGCATATCCTAATGATATGTCCCCATTATCTCAGATGAGACAACCCCTTGTTTGCGACTCATATATACTGTACACACTATCCAAAGATTATGAAAAGTATATCACTAGAGAGGAACCAATTTCTAGAAATACATTTCAGGTGTAATTCTGAAGAATCAGTCAGAAGAGGGAAACATTTTTTTTTTTTAATCAGACAATTTTTTTTATTGATTCCAAAAGAGCAAAACACAAATGTACAGAATACATTATACAATAAAATAGATTTGCAACAATTAAGATTCAACATGAGTCTTATTGTATCTTAATTGTTAACTGTCATGTAGACTTATTATTTAAACTCTTAACTACCCCCTTTCACCCAACCCTCCATTCCAGCATCATAAAAACATAGAATGTGTTGGCAGATAAGAACCATTTGGCCCAACTAGTCTGCCCAATATACTGAATACTATGAATAGCTCTTGGCCCTATCTTATATGAAGGATGGCCTTATGCCTATCATGCATGCTTAAACTCCTTCACTGTATTTGCAGCTGCCACTTCTGCAGGAAGGCTATTCCATGCATCCACTACTCTTTCAGTAAAGTAATACTTCCTTATATTACTTTTAAACCTTTGCCCTTCTAATTTAAAACTATGTCCTCTTGTAGCAGTTTTTCTTCTTTTAAATATTCTCTCCTCTTTTTTACTTTATGTATTTAAAAGTTTCTATCATATCCCCTCTGTCTCGTCTTTCTTCCAAGATATACATGTTAAGGTCCTTTAATCTTTCCTGGTAAGTTTTATCCTGCAATCCATGTACCAGTTTAGTACCTCTTCTCTGAACTCTCTCCAAAATATCAATATCCTTCTGGAGATATGGTCTCCAGCACTGCGCACTATACTCCAAATGAGGTCTCGCTAGTGCTCTGTAGAGCGGTGTGAGCACCTACCTCTTTCTACTGGTAATGCCTCTCCCTATACACCCAAGCACTCTGCTAGCATTTCCTGCTGCTCTATGACTTTGTCTGCCTACCTTTAAGTCTTCTGAAATAATGACCCCTAAATCCATTTCCTCAGATACTGAGGTTAGGACTGGATCACTGATTTTATATTCTGCTCTTGGGTTTTTACGCCCCAGGTGCATTATCTTGCACTTATCAACATTACATTTTAGTTGCCAGATTTTGACCATTCCTCTAGTTTTCCTAAATCCTTTTCCATTTGGTGTATCCCTCCAGGAACATAAACCCTGTTACAAATCTTTGTGTCATCAGCAAAAAGATGCACCTTACCATTGAGGCCTTCTGCAATTTCGCTGATAAAGATATTAAACAATATGGGCCCCAGAACAGATCCCTGAGGTACCCCACTGGTAACATGACCATGGTCTGAATATACTCTATTGACTGCAACCCTCTGTTGTCTGTCCCTCAGCCACTGCCTAATCCATTCAACAATATGGGAGTCCAAGCCCAAAGACTCTAATTTATTGATAAGCCTTCTATGTGGGACAGTATCAAAAGCCTTACTAAAGTCTAGATAAGAGAGGTCTACTGCACCTCCGCCATCTATTATTTTAGTCACCCAATCAAAAAAATCTATAAGATTAGTTTGACATGATCTCCCTGGAGTAAACCCATGCTGTTTTTCATCTTTTAATCCATGGGATTTTAGATGTTCCACAATCCTCTCCTTGAGTATGGTTTCCATTATTTTCCCCACTATTGATGTCAGGCTTACTGGCCTATAGTTGCCCGATTCCTCCCTACTACCTTTCTTGTGAATGGGCACAACATTTGCTCATTTCTAATTTTCTGGGACGACTCCTGTTACCAGTTATTGGTTAAATGCTAGTTCACCGCTGAGCTCATTTAATAGCTTTGGGTGTATCCCATCAGGCCCCTGTGACTTATTTGTATTAATTTTAGACAGCTGACTTAGAACCTCTTCCTCGGTAAAGACACATGCATCAGATTCATTAGTCTTCCTTCCTAAGTGAGGTCCTTTTCCTTAATTTTCCTTTGTAAAAACTGAACAGAAGTATTCATTGAGGCAGTCAGCTAGTTCTTCATCTTCTTCCATATACCTTCCTTCTTTTGTTTTTAATTTGGTAATCCCTTGTTTTAGTTTCCTTTTTTCATTTATGTATCTGAAGAATGCCTTATCGCCTTTTTTTCCCTGACTGAGCTAATTTCTCTTCTGCCTGTGTTTTAGAAGCTCTTATAACTTGTTTGGCCTCTCTGTCATCCTCATTTTTTTTTTATAATTCCTAAATGCTATCTTTTTGTTTTTAATGATTTTGGCCACTTCTGCTGAGTACCACAGTGATCTCTCCCTTTTTTTGCTTTTACTGACAAGCCTAATGCAATTTTTTGTTGCCTTCAATAGTGACACTTTTAAATAATCCCATTTCACCTGGACTCCATTGAAATTGTTTCAATCTTATAGGGACTCGTATACCACTAATCTAATTTTAGAAAAGTCAGTTTTTCTAAAATCCAAAACTTTTTGTTTTTGTGTGGTGTGTGGTGAGTCAGTCACTGTACTTATAGTAAACCACACTGACTAGTGATCACTAGATCCCAAGCTTTTCCCTGCAGTAATATCATATACCAAATTCCCATTTGTGAATACTAAATGTAAAAATGGCCTCCTTCCGGGTTGGCTCCTCAACTACTTGCTGTAGAGATAATCCCAGTAGGGAATTTAGAATATCTGTACTCCTGGCAGAACTAGCTATTTTGGTTTTCCAGTTTACATCAGGAAGATTAAAGTCTCCCATAATGATAACTTCCCCTTTCAATGTCATTTTAGCTATTTCCTCAACTAGTAGATCATCTAAATTATTTTACTTGGCTAGGTGGTCTACACATCACACCTACACAAGTTACCTTATGCTTATCAAGCTGCAAGGTAACCCAAACTGACTCTAAATTGTTCTCGCTAACTTGTATTAAATTCGATTTTATGCTATCTTTCACACACAGGGCCACCCCTCCCCCTTCTTGCCTTCTCTGTATTTCCTATATAGAGAGAACCCTGGTATTGTTATATCCCAGTCATTACTCCCATTGAACCACGTCTCAGTAACAGCCACAAAATCTATATTCTCAGATGCCATTATAACCTCAAGTTCATTTATCTTATTCCCTAAACGGCGAGCATTTGTAGACAAGACTCTGAGCTTGTCATTTCTTAACCTATGTGCTACTGGCATCTTCTGGCATTGTTCTGGGGGGAAGTCGGACTGCTGGATTGTCACTCTTTTGCCCCCCTTTCCTAGTTTAAATGCTCCTTAGCAAATACTTTGAACTGTTCACTGAGGACATTCGTTCCCTTGAGAGAAAGATGCAAACCATCTTTCTTGTACAGTTCTTTTCCATTCCAATGTGAGCTTACATGAGACACAAAGCCAAACCCCTTGTTCAGACACCATTCACCAAGCCATACATAGAATTCCTTAATGCGCAAAACTGCAGAGAATGAAACAGTTGATGCAACCTCTCGTATATAAATTTCCAAGTGTGTCAAAAGCTTCCTTCACCTTTGAAACCTCATTGCAAGCCAGGTAATTTGTTCCAAGATGGACAATGACACCCACCTCCCTTTCCTGCTTCTTCTACCTGAGATAGCACCCATGCACATTTGTGCCTGCCATGGTTCCCATAATTTCTCAAATTTGCTGGGACAGTGTCACCGCCAGATATCTGAGAAGTTCTGATAGACGTTCTTCAGAACCTCCTGCTTGAGGATCTTTTGTTTTGCTTTCTTTTGTCATCTCGTTTCCCTCTCTCAGCTGTCATCTAATTGCACTGATTGCATCCCTTTAAATCCCCTCTCATACTGCATCACTTTGCGGTTTATACAACTTCCTGGAGTGTGTGCATGCTGGATGCTACAACTGATGCTTCTACAGATAAGTCTGTTCATTTAATTGTGTTTTCCTGTTTTCTTGATCCTAGGTGACCCTGAATCCCTCCGTATTAAGTGTAGGGAGCCAGTGGTCGTGTCCCCTCACTATTATAGGGTGTTCAGGTGTCATACAGTCGAGGCACGAGGGCATGCAATTATCTATCATAGAGATTTTTGCATGGGCTGAGAAGTCAGGGAGAGTGCTAGGGCTTTTACAGGGCTCACCCTTATGTTCCTTAGTTTGGGATCAAGTCAGTCGGATCTTCGTTTGTTGTCTTCTAGTTTTCTGCAACACCATCCGTGACAGACAGCCTCTTTTCTGGAAAATGGCCTTTTCATATACAATCATAGTGTTGACTTGGCATCTAATTTCCCCGATTGTGGGAGGCTCAGCTGTATCCAGTGCTGAGCTATCAGCTTCCTAGCCACATACAGTAGTCTGCCTATAGCAAGTTTGAACACTTGATCAGTACCCAATTCTGATACATAGCCTACGATACACACTTTCGGTTCTTGTGAAATATATACGGAGTATGCTTTTTGTATGATAGCAGTCACCTCTCTCCAGTATACAGTCAGGACCGCGCATTTCTATAGCTTGTGTATCAAGTCTGCAGGTTCTACATCACACGAGGACACTTAGCATCTAATCTGTGACCAATTCGGTGTACAAACACTGGCGTCTTGTACACTCTATGGATAATAAATAATTGCGAAAGCTTTCCACTTTCACTCAAAGATGACACAGGCACTGCCTCTAATATATCAGCCTATTGCTCTTTCGTGAGTTCACCCACATCTGTCTCCCATTTATGCATTCTAGTCAGTCAGTGAAATTCTAGGTACTTATCTAGTATCAATCGATATGTTAGAGATATCATTCCCCTTCTTTCCCCTCCCGAAACAATCAGATGCAATGCTGCGTCTCTGTGCCATTACGCTACCATTCTTATACCTCGTATTATATGCATGACCCAATTGCAGATATTGATAAAAGCGCCTGTGAGGGATGCCATATATTTCTTGAATACTGGTGAAGTATCTGAACACTCCACCCTCCAGGAGGTGACCCATTCTTATCACCCATCTGTCCTTCCACTCATAAAATCCTGACAATGATTTGAATTTAGATAATACTGGGTTTTGCCATATTGGGGTATATTCCGCGATTCCGGTGATTCCTCTCAACTGTAATCTTTTGCCACACTGAATACATTATGTGTCTTATAGGAATTTCTGATCGCACTGTTTTCGCTTTCAGTCCCTCCAGTAGCATCATTAGGTCTCTACCTTTCAGGTGGTTTCTATATATCTGACCAGTCATGTCTGAGGTTTCTAATTCTAGCCATCCTTTGAAGCGCTGACCTTGAGCTGCAAGGTAGTACACCCAGGGATTAGGAACTGCTAGGCCTCCCTCCGTTTTATAGTATTGTAGCGTCTCGAGCTTTATTCTAGCCTGTCCGCTACGCCATATTATGTCTCTATCGAGACAATCCTTTTGAACCTGTCCATTGGCAGCCAGACCAAGGCATTGTGTAGAATGTACAAAAGCTGCGGTATCAAAACAATTTTTTCGTGGGGTAAGATTTAATTCCTCAAATTCTTTAATTCTAGGGGATATTTTAATACCCAGATATTTGAACTCTTCTACACATGGGATATTTTTTATCTATTATCACCTGTGATCTTGGCTGGCAATCTATAAGCATTAGTGCAGACTTATGCCAATTAATTGTTAAGCCTGATAGTTGGACAAATCTGTCAATGAGAGACATTACAGCCAGCAAAGACGTGGATGTATCTCCTAAGAACAGCAGTGTGTCATCTGCATACATTGCCACTCTATTTTGCACTGCTCCATAACAAAATCCCTGTATCGCAGGAGACTTACGCACTGCAGCAGCCAATGGTTCTATCGCCAGTGCAAACAGTAGCGGCAAAAAAGGGCATCCCTGTCTTGTACCACGCTGCAATTGAAATCTCATATATATCCCCCCCCCCCCCCCCCGTTTGCCCTAATTCTTGCATTGGGACTAGAATAGAGTACATTGACCCAAGATATGAATCTTTGCCCAAACCCCGTATATTGAAGCGTACACCACAGATACTGCCATCCCACGCTATCAAAGGCCTTGGCTGTGTCTAAAGAGAAAACTGCCCTATCCCCCATATTGACAGATGGAATTTGTAGAATCGTGAAAACTCTGCGAATATTGATGGAGGTGGACTTTTGCGGCATAAAGCCCGTCTGGTCTGAATTGATAACAGATAATATAACTTTAGATAGTCTTGCAGCCAAGGCCTTTGCCAGGATCTTGACATCCGTGCATAATAGTGAAATTGGTCTATATGAGTCTGGTGATTTTGGGTCTCTCAGGTTTGGGTAGGACTACCATCACTGCTTCATGCATGGAGGCAGGCAAATATCCCACTTCCAGGGAATGGGTAAATACCTTCAACACTTGTCTAGTTCTTTGTTAATTGCATTATTAAAATCCACAACTATCAAGCCTGGAATGTTAGGATATTCCGCCATAAACTCCAGCACCATTTTCAGCAGCACTGAGGTGTATGGTGGGGGAATATAGATTGTTACCAGCACCATCTTAATTCCATTAATCGCCCACTGGACACATATGAACCTCCCCACTACATCCACAAATTCCTGTATACATTCGAAGTGTATATTCTTATTAATAAGTAGACTCACCCCCCTGGAATATGCGGAGAAGACCAAGTGCACAGAATAGCCAACCCAAGTTTCTGGAGCAATTGCACTTTTGATTTAGTAATGTGCGTTTCCTGCAGGCAGCAGATGGCTGGCTGGTATCTCAATAAATATCTAAATATGCCATGTCTTTTGTTAGCCTCTGATATTCCCCGCACATTCCAAATAATCACTTTAGTCATAGACGCCATTACCCATTTTCCCATTCCAAAACTGCCATTTCTTACATATAAGCATGCTTATAAGCATGCCACCCCCCCCCACCCCCCCCCCCCAATCCCTCTCAGTGACTACAAAATGTATTCAGATTTTCCAATATTACTTTCATAACATAGGGCTAACCATAAAAATCTAGCCCAACAATCTCTACTGCAAACTTCAGAACAGTACGTAAGTGCGATAAAAACTCTCATTGGTACGTATATAACGCTACTACTCAACATGACTGGGAATTCCCTTTTAAGTCCACAGTAGGAACTTTAATATCCTCAACAATGGAATTATACTGAGTTTACTCACTGAATGAATATTTCAGGTGCCCAAGTTCTGATTTCTGAGCTGCCGTTCATTCTTGTCTAGCCACTGTAGTGCAGCATCCAGGAAAAACAGCGCAGATCCTAAGGCAACTACCCTCAGCTTGGCTGGAAACATCATGGAGTATTGTATTTTTAATCCACGGAGTCGTCTTTTTATTTCCACAAAGCGGGCTCTTTTCTTCTGTACTTAAGATGAATAATCCGGGAATATGGAGACCTGTACTCCGTTTATCGTGAGCTCCGAGTGGTCCCTGGATCGCTGTAGTATAGTGTCTCTATCTTTATAGTGCAATATCTTTGCTAGGATTGGGTGAGGTTGGCATCCAGAAGGCAACGGTCTTGTAGGGACGCGATGTGCTCTCCCTACCGCATATAAGAACGATAGGAACTTTTCAGCTATCCACTTTTCAATAAATTCGGTAGCATTCACACCCTCCGCTTTTTCTGGCACCCCAACAAGCCTGATATTATTCCGGCGTGACCGGTTTTCAAGGTCATCTGTTTTAGCATATAATGCAGCGATATATCTTGGGTGGTTACTTTGGCTGCTTTTTGGAGCGGTTTGACTCCATCTTCCATTTCTGACACCCTTTGCGCTACCTCAGTAGTGCGTTCTGCCACTTTGTGCAGATCATGGCGTATGATAGAATAGGTCCTCTTTAAGCCTACCTAATTGTATATTCAAAATTTTAAGGGTGTTATTGCAGCTTGCTATGCCAGCCATTACATCTTTCAAAGTGGGTTCTGTTGTCTCCTCCTCCTGACCTTGTGCTTTTGAGTCTGCACTATATTGCTGCTTATGGGATAGCTGGGACCCCTGCACTGTCTGCTCATCTTCTGATGGACTCTCCTTCCCTTCTGACACAGATTGAGCTCTCTCCGAATCTTCCCACCTCTCCTTCAAGCTCTTTTGAAGCTTACGTGCGTACTTCTCCAGGCGCGCTGCTATCTGCTGGCACGCTGTAACAGGCATGCTCTCCTCTTCCTCCTCGTCGGCACCATATTGGATCCGTACCTCCTGCTCCGGTTTCATCAGAGTTTTGCCCTTTCTCTGCATTCTGCTGGGCTCTGGTTAAGGAGTGCACCTCTTTGGAGCTAGATGTCCCTTTGGGGGCAAGTTGGACATCGATGGTTTGCTGTGGAAAGGCTGGAAGTCAAAATCCTAGCAGGAGCTCCGGGACGCATGTGTTACACCATGTTCCGTCACGCCCCCCCCCCCCCCCGGGAACAAATAAATTTGACCAGAATTGAATCTGTTCCAATTGGTATGATAATCTGTGTATGACTCTCTGGCAGATTTACTAATTGGCATCAGCTGGAGGTGTGTGACGATGCCACCTGCCACACTGAATATCCTGCACTGGAGGCTGGACAAGATAGTACACATATCAAACTGGGCCAGTTACAGCAACTGTTCCAATCTCCCTGAAGTCCATGGAGTCAGGGGACAGGCTATGTGCAGAAGAAAGGGCACAGTCAAGGTATGACTGAACCGGGTTGTTCAGGCAATGCCTATCCTTTTGCCGATATGCATCAAGTTGGCATAGCACTTAAAAAATTAAAAAAACTTCCATCACATTAAGAAAACTAAATTGGCTGCTGCTGCTGCTGTGCCTTCTGAGACTTATTGTCGGGGTAGCACCACCAGAGAGGGCAGGAGGTCTCTCACTCAGCCAGGTTGGAGATGGGACTCCTGGACAGAAATACAGGTGACAGGTATCCGTAAAACATTCTCCCCTTTTTGCTTTGATTGCAATAATCTAAAAGTATGGTTATCTAGTAGTCATCACTTTGCTTGATGCTAACCACATGCTTGCCAGCATGAAGGCAACCAAGCACGCAGTTTGGCATGCCTGTGGACCCAGTTTTTTAAAGACCCCACTGCAATGGTTGCTCATGGCCAATGTCATCCTCATCATCATCAGCATATATATCATAACGAGTTCCAACCTCCTTGCCTAGCTGTGCCTGGGAAAACTCCATGTCCCCCTGCACCACAAACTTCTCCTTCTCCACTTTTTTTATGCGACTTCCTCTTTTATGCGACTTAGTCTGTCCAGGTTCCTATCAGCTACAGGATCCCCAGCAAGCTGTGGAGATTGTTGTTCTTCCTCTAGTCCTTGTTATATCAGCGTGAGCATTAGTACAAATATAAATATCAAGGGGATGCCATGTTAATGCTTGTGGCCTACTCTGGTGGCCTCTTCAAAGGGGTTGAGTATGCTACACATGTCCCTGATGAGCTGCCACTGCCTGCGCTCAGGTGTCACCTATTTAGACTAATCCTCTCCCTTTATATTCCCTCCCATACTGTCTCACTTTGCGGTTTATACTACTTCCTGGATGAAGTGTTCACTGCTGGAGGCTGCTGTTTGCTCAGATAAGTCTTTTCATGTATTGTGTTTCCTTGCTGGCTTGATTCTAGGTGACCCTGACATTATTATAGGGTTTTCAGGTGTCACACAGTCTTAGGTACATGGGCATGCAATCGTCTACCATTGAGACCCTTGCATGGGCATAGCAGTCAGAGAGAGCTTTTATGGTTTTATAATGCTCACCTATATGCTCCTTAGTTTGGGATCAAGCCAGTCGGACATTTATTCATAAGTTCCAGCTATGTGCAACATCATCCGTGACAATTCCTCAGACAATCATTAGTAACCTCATTGGTAGGATGCCAAGGCGTGTAAGTGAATGTATTTATGCACGTGGCTCTCATACTCAATACTAAATAAAGCGAGAGGTCTTGCATAATTTGTTTCAATTTTTTTATCATTTGCAAATCATTAAAGGGGTTCTTCAAGATTTTCCTCAGCATAGTTCTTCAATATGAGATCAGCTGAGGTCCGGTCCCTGCACTCCCACCAATCAGCTGTCTGAGGAAGCCTCAGTGCTCACCGGAGCTCCAGTTAATACAAAGCCTCCTCACAGCTTACCTAGCACAGCACCGCCTGTTGAATAGTAGCTGTGCTTGGCATTGCAGCTCAGACCTATTCACTCGAATGGGACTAAACTGTGCCTAGGCCATATGACGGATGAACTTCACAT
Organism: Bufo gargarizans; assembly: GCF_014858855.1. Lineage (NCBI taxonomy): Eukaryota > Metazoa > Chordata > Amphibia > Anura > Bufonidae > Bufo > Bufo gargarizans. The sequence goes on from NC_058085.1 coordinate 11,779,225, forward strand.
TGCATGGCCATGAAGATGCCTAAGAGCGCAGAGAGCACGGTGTCCTCTCCATACATCTGACCGACAAGGCTGCCGGGAACCTCCGATCGGATATTAATGACCTCTCCTGAGGATGGACTAAATATATCATATACATACTGTATATCACCTATAATGCTGTCGCATTTCCATCCATATTTAATTTGAATTTTAGCTGAATCGGTGACTATAATGCTAAAAAAACTGACAGAAGGCAGAACCTAAAAATGTAATATAAAATTGTATCATTCAGTGAAGGAGTAGAATCTGTGAGTCTTCTTTGCTTTACTTAGTGGTCACTACTCACCAGGGCGGTTATCTGTAGGAATGTCCTCTGTACTCTGCTCATCACCCCTCACATATGTCTCTGTAAAAAATATAATGTTCCGATCTTCACCCAGATTCACAAGCTGTAAAAAAAAAAATATTGTAGAAGTCATCAGATGGTTGGAAAAGTCATGTAGAAGGTTTTATATGACCTGAAAAGATGACCAAAAATGACCGGACAGCAGGAGTTACGTGACCCAAATATCTGCAGGTCTCCTGTTTACAGTGAGGAACATAAGTATTTGAACACACTGCGATTCTGCAAGTTCTCTGGGGTCTGAAAATCTCATTGAAGGTGCACTCCCACTCTGAGAGACAGAATTACGCCCTGATGTCCCGGCACTTAAGGACACAGGGCGTACCTGTACGTCCTGTGTATTTCCGATCACCGCTGAGCGGCGGGCGGTGATCGGACCGGAGTGCCTGCTGAAATCATTCCACAGGCACTCTGTGACAATGCCGAGGGGCGTCCTGTGACCCCCCCGTATCTGCGATCGCTGCAAACCGCAGGTCAATTCGGACCTGCGGTTTGCAGCACTTTCGGAAGTTTATGATCCGGCAGGCTGTGCTATTTTTGTTGCAAATTTTTCATTTTAATCCATTTTTCCAGTAACAAAGCAAGGGTTATCAGCCAAACAAAACTCAATATTTATTGCCCTGATTCTGTAGTTTGCAGAAACAACCCATATGTAGTCGTAAACTGCTGTATGGCCAAACGGCAAGGCACAGAAGGAAGGGAATGCCATATGGTTTTTGGAAAGCAGATTTTGCTGGACTGTTTTTTTGACACAATGTCCCATTTGAAGCCACCCTGATGTACCCCTATAGTAGAAGTTTACAAAAAAGTGACTCCATCTAAGAAACTACATCCCTCAAGGTATTCAAAACTGATTTTACAAACTTTGTTAACCCTTTAGGTGTTCCACAAGAGTTATTGGCAAATGGAAATGAAATTTCAGAATTTCTAGTTTTTGTTACCTTGCCTCAAAAAAAGTGTAATATAGAGCAACCAACAATCATATTTACCCTAAAATAGTAGCAACAAAACTGCCACCTTATCCCGTAGTTTCCAAAATGGGGTCACTTTTTGGGGAGTTTCTACTGTAGGGGTGCATCAGGGGGGCTTCAAATGGGACATTGTGTAAATAAACCAGTCCAGCAAAATCTGCTTTCCAAAAACCATATGGCGTTCCCCTCCTTCTGTGCCCTGCCGTGTGCCCGAACAGCAGTTTACAACCACATATGGGGTGTTTCTGCAAACTACAGAATCAGGGCAATAAATATTGAGTTTTGTTTGGCTGTTAAAATTTGATTAAAATGAAAAATGATCAAAAAAAATAAATGTAAATTCTGACATTTTATCTCCATTTGCCATTAACTCTTGTGGAACACCTAAAGGGTTAACAAAGTTAGCAAAATCCTTGAGGGGTGTAGTTTCCAAAACTGTGTAATTTTTGGGTGGTTTCTATTATGTAATCCTCACAAAGTGACTTCAGACCTGAACTGGTCCTTAAAAAGTGGGTTTTGGAAAATTTCAGAAATATAAAAAAAAAAAGGGCATTCTTAAAATGATCCAAACAGGAAGTAGACATATGGGGAATGTAAATTAATAACTATTTTTGGAGGTATTACTATGTATTATAGAATAAAACAAAAAAGAAAAGCCTCACTATAATACTATAAAGGTAGGGCAGACAGAAAACCAACCGTGTAAACCTAAAAATGTTGCTGTACAAACAACCAGAGAATGCCCAATGTATTCAAAAACATATTTATTTCATCATTAATAGATCATGATTATACAAGTATGAAAGATGACACAAAAAAAAGTTTTGAAAAAAAATCAGCAACGGACCCGGATACCGTAGTCCCCCGGCCAGCATCTCTGTAGCCCGCCAAAAAGGTGGAACAAATGTCTGATGTAGGCTAAAACCAAAGCTCACCCGTGGGTATCTGCTGGGAAATTTTGACATACTGTGTGACATGATGGAGGGAAGAAACAGCAGGCACAAGGACAGGCAGAAAACACCCCAACGTGCGTTTCGCCTCAGCTTTGTTAAATTTCAAGATTTGCTTCTAAACTTCTAAGCCTTGTAACATCCCCAAAAAATAAAATGGCATTCCCAAAATGATCCAAACAGGAAGTAGACATATGGGGAATGTAAATGCTAACTATTTTTGGAGGTATTACTATGTATTATAGAAGTAGAGAAATTAAAACTTGGAAATTTGCAAATTTTTCCAACTTTTTGGTAAATTTTTTTTAACTTTTTTTTATAGAAATGATTTTTTACATGATGGAGGGAAGAAACAGCAGGCACAATGACAGGCTGAAAACACCCCAACGTGCGTTTCGCCTCAGCTTCGTTAAATTTCAAGATTTGCTTCTAAACTTCTAAGCCTTGTAACATCCCCAAAAAATAAAATGGCATTCCCAAAATGATCCAAACAGGAAGTAGACATATGGGGAATGTAAATGCTAACTATTTTTGGAGGTATTACTATGTATTATAGAAGTAGAGAAATTAAAACTTGGAAATTTGCTAATTTTTCCAACTTTTTGGTACATTTTTTTGAACTTTTTTTTTTATAGAAATGATATTTTTTTACTCAATTTTACCAATGTCATGAAGTACAATATGTGACAAAAAAAACAATCTCAGAATGGCCTGGATAAGTAAAAGCGTTTTAAAGTTATTCACACATAACGTGACACTGGTCAGATTTGCAAAAAATAGCCTGGTCCTTAGGGTGAAAATGAGCCCGGTCCTTAACCACCTCCCGACCGCCGTACGCGTATATGCGTCCGGGAGGTGGTTGCTTTATTCCTCCTGGACGCATATACGCGTCTTCTCGCGAGACGCGAGATTTCCTGTGAACGCGCGCGCACAGGCGCGCGCGCTCACAGGAACAGAAGGTAAGCGAGTGGATCTCCAGCCTGCCAGCGGCGATCGTTCGCTGGCAGGCTGGAGATCCGAATTTTTTAACCCCTAACAGGTATATTAGACGCTGTTTTCATAACAGCGTCTAATATACCTCCTACCTGGTCCTCTGGTGGTCCCTTTTGTTAGGATCGACCACCAGAGGACTCAGGTAGGTCAGTACAGTCCCACCAAACACTACACTACACTACACTACACCCCCCCCCCGTCACTTATTAACCCCTTATAAACCCCTGATCACCCCATATAAACTCCCTGATCACCCCCCTGTCATTGATCACCGCCCTGTCATTGATCACCGCCCTGTCAGGCTCCGTTCAGACGTCCGCATGATTTTTACGGATCCGATCCATGTATCCATGGATCCGTAAAAATCATGCGGACGTCTGAATGGAGCCTTACAGGGGGGTGATCAATGACAGGCGGGTGATCACCCATATACACTCCCTGATCACCCCCTGTCATTGATCACCGCCCTGTCAGGCTCCATTCAGACGTCCGCATGATTTTTACGGATCCGATCCATGTATCCATGGATCCGTAAAAATCATGCGGACGTCTGAATGGAGCCTTACAGGGGGGTGATCAATGACAGGCGGGTGATCACCCATATACACTCCCTGATCACCCCCCTGTCATTGATCACCCCCCTGTCATTGATCACCCCCCTGTCAGGCTCCATTCAGACGTCCGCATGATTTTTACGGATCCGATCCATGTATCCATGGATCCGTAAAAATCATGCAGACGTCTGAATGGAGCCTTACAGGGGGGGTGATCAGTGACAGGGGGGTGATCACCCTGATCACCCTCTGTCATTGATAACCCCCCTGTAAGGCTCCATTCAGACGTCCGCATGCGTTCTGTGGATCCGATCCATGTATCCATGGATCCGTAAAAAATCATGCGGATGTCTGAATGGAGCCTTACAGGGGGGGGTGATCAGTGACAGGGGGGTGATCACCCTGATTACCCTGATCACCCCCTGTCATTGATAACCCCCCTGTAAGGCTCCATTCAGACGTCCGCATGCGTTCTGTGGATCCGATCCATGTATCCATGGATCCGTAAAAAATCATGCGGATGTCTGAATGGAGCCTTACAGGGGGGGTGATCAGTGACAGGGGGGTGATCACCCTGATTACCCTGATCACCCCCTGTCATTGATAACCCCCCTGTAAGGCTCCATTCAGACGTCCGCATGCGTTCTGTGGATCCGATCCATGTATCCATGGATCCGTAAAAAATCATGCGGATGTCTGAATGGAGCCTTACAGGGGGGGTGATCAGTGACAGGGGGGTGATCACCCTGATTACCCTGATCACCCCCTGTCATTGATAACCCCCCTGTAAGGCTCCATTCAGACGTCCGCATGCGTTCTGTGGATCCGATCCATGTATCCATGGATCCGTAAAAAATCATGCGGATGTCTGAATGGAGCCTTACAGGGGGGGTGATCAGTGACAGGGGGGTGATCACCCTGATTACCCTGATCACCCCCTGTCATTGATAACCCCCCTGTAAGGCTCCATTCAGACGTCCGCATGCGTTCTGTGGATCCGATCCATGTATCCATGGATCCGTAAAAAATCATGCGGACGTCTGAATGGAGCCTTACAGGGGGGGTGATCAATGACAGGGGGGTGATCAGGGAGTCTATATGGGTGATCACCCTCCTGTCATTGATCACCCCCCTGTCATTGATCACTCCCCCCCTGGTAAGGCTCCATTCAGCCATTTTTTTTGGCACAAGTTAGCGGACATTTTTTGTTTGTTTTTGTTTTTTCTTACAAAGTCTCATATTCCACTAACTTGTGTCAAAAAATAAAATCTCCCATGAACTCACCGTACCCCTCACGGAATCCAAATGCGTAAACATTTTTAGACATTTATATTCCAGACTTCTCACGCTTTAGGGCCCCTAAAAAGCCAGGGCAGTATAAATACCCCACATGTGACCCCATTTCGGAAAGAAGACACCCCAAGGTATTCCGTGAGGGGCATATTGAGTCCATGAAAGATTGAAATTTTTGTCCTAAGTTAGCGGAAAGTGAGACTTTGTGAGAAAAAAACAAAAAAAATCAATATCCGCTAACTTATGCAAAAAAAAAAAAATTCTAGGAACTTGCCATGCCCCTCATTGAATACCTTGGGGTGTCTTCTTTCCAAAGTGGGGTCACATGTGGGGTATTTATACTGCCCTGGCTTTTTAGGGGCCCGAAAGTGTGAGAAGTAGTCTGGGATCCAAATGTCTAAAAATGCCCTCCTAAAAGGAATTTGGGCACCTTTGCGCATCTAGGCTGCAAAAAAGTGTCACACATGTGGTATTGCCGTACTCAGGAGAAGTTGGGGAATGTGTTTTGGGGTGTCATTTTACATATACCCATGCTGGGTGAGAAAAATATCTTGGTCAAATGCCAACTTTGTATAAAAAAATGGGAAAAGTTGTCTTTTGCCAAGATATTTCTCTCACCCAGCATGGGTATATGTAAAATGACCCCCCAAAACACATTGCCCAACTTCTCCTGAGTACGGCGATACCAGATGTGTCACACTTTTTTGCAGCCAAGGTGGGCAAAGGGGCACCTTTCGGATTTCGCAGGCCATTTTTTACACATTTTGATTTCAAGGTACTTCTTACACATTTGGGCCCCTAAATTGCCAGGGCAGTATAACTACGCCACAAGTGACCCCATTTTGGAAAGAAGACACCCCAAGGTATTCCGTGGGGGGCACGGCGAGTTCCTAGAATTTTTTATTTTTTGTCACAATTTAGCGGAAAATGATGATTTTTCTTTTTTTTTCTTTTTTCCTTACAAAGTCTCATATTCCACTAACTTGCGACAAAAAATAAAAAATTCTAGGAACTCGCCATGCCCCTCATGGAATACCTTGGGGTGTCTTCTTTCCAAAATGGGGTCACTTGTCGGGTAGTTATACTGCCCTGGCAATTTAGGGGCCCAAATGTGTGAGAAGAACTTTGCAATCAAAATGTGTAAAAAATGCCCTGCAAAATCCGAAAGGTGCACTTTGGAATATGTGCCCCTTTGCCCACCTTGGCAGCAAAAAAGTGTGACACATCTGGTATCGCCGTACTCAGGAGAAGTTGGGCAATGTGTTTTGGGGTGTCATTTTACATATACCCATGCTGGGTGAGGAAAAATATCTTGGTCAAATGCCAACTTTGTATAAAAAAATTGGAAAAGTTGTCTTTTGCCAAGATATTTCTCTCACCCAGCATGGGTATATGTAAAATGACAGCCCAAAACACATTCCCCAACTTCTCCTGAGTACGGCGATACCACATGTGTGACACTTTTTTGCTGCCAAGGTGGGCAAAGGGGCGCATATTCCAAAGTGCACCTTTTGGATTTCACCGGTCATTTCTTACACATTTTGATTGCAAAGTTCTTCTCACACATTTGGGCCCCTAAATTGCCAGGGCAGTATAACTACCCCACAAGTGACCCCATTTTGGAAAGAAGACACCCCAAGGTATTCTGTGAGGGGCATGGTGAGTTCCTAGAATTTTTTATTTTTTGTCGCAAGTTAGTGGAATATGAGACTTTGTAAGAAAAATAAATAAATAAAAAAATCATCATCATTTTCCGCTAACTTGTGACAAAAAATAAAAAGTTCTATGAACTCACTATGCCCATCAGCGAATACCCTAGGGTGTCTACTTTCCGAAATGGGGTCATTTGTGGGGTTTTTCTACTGTTTGGGCATTGTAGAACCTCAGGAAACATGACATGTGCTCAGAAAATCAGAGCCGTTTCAAAAAGCGGAAATTCACATTTTTGTACCATAGTTTGTAAATGCTATAACTTTTACCCAAACCATTTTTTTTTTGCCCAAACATTTTTTTTTTTTCAAAGACATGTAGAACTATAAATTTAGTGAAAAATTTATATATGGATGTCGGTTTTTTTGCAAAATTTCACAGCTGAAAGTGAAAAATGTCATTTTTTTGCAAAAAAATCGTTACATTTTGATTAATAACAAAAAAAGTAAAAATGTCAGCAGCAATAAAATACCACCAAATGAAAGCTCCATTAGTGAGAAGAAAAGGAGGTAAAATTCATTTGGGTGGTAAGTTGCATGACCGAGCGATAAACGGTGAAAGTAGTGTAGTGCCGAAGTGTAAAAAGTGGCCTGGTCATGAAGGGGGTTTCACCTAGCGGGGCTGAAGTGGTTAAAGGGTTAAAAAAAAAAAAAAAAAAAAGGAAATCACATTGTATGATTTTTAAAGAATGTATTTGTCTTGCACTACTGCACATAAGTATTTGAACACCTGGCAATAAGCAAGAATTCTGGCTCTCAAAGACCTGTTACGGTGCCTCAAAAAGTCCACCTCTACTCCACTCATTAATCTAACTTAGTAGCACCTGTCCGAGCTCTTCAACCGCCTCCGGACCACCTAACGCAGGATCGCGTTCCGGAGGCGGCTGTCCCAGGCACAGTCACGCATATACAAGTCACACAGGCGCGCGCGTTCACAGGATCGCAAGGTAAACGAGTGGATCTACAGCCTGCCAGCGGCGATCGTTCGCTGGCAGGCTGTAGATGTGATTTTTTAACCCCTAACTGGTATATTAGACGCTGTTTTGATAACAGCGTCTAATATACCTGCTACCTGGTCCTCTGGTGGTCCCTTTTGCTTGGATCGACCACCAGAGGACATAGGTAGCTCTGTAAGTAGCACCAAGCACCACTACACTACACCCCCCCCCCCCGTCACTTATTAACCCCTTATTAACCCCTGATCACCCCCCTGTAAGGCTCCATTCAGATGTCCGTATGTGTTTTACAGATCCACGCATCCATGGATCGGATCCGCAAAACACATACGGACGTCTGAATGGAGCCTTACAGGGGGGGTGATTAATGACAGGGGGGTGATCACCCCATATACACTCCCTGATCACCCCCCGTCATTGATCACCCCCCTGTAAGGTTCCATTCAGACACCCATATGTGTTTTACGGATCCACGCATCCATTGATCGGATCCGCAAAACACATACGAACGTCTGAATGGAGCCTTACAGGGGGGTGATCAGTGACAGGGGGGGTGATCAGCCCATATAGACTCCCCGATCACCCCCCCGGGTAAGGCTCCATTCAGACATTTTTTTGGCACTTGTTAGCGGAATTTTTTATTAATTTTTTTTTCTTACAAAGTCTCATATTCCACTAACTTGTGTCAAAAAATAAAATCTCACATGAACCATACCCCTCGCGGAATCCAAATGCGCAAAAAATTTTAGACATTTATATTCCAGACTTCTTCTCACGCATTAGGGCCCCTAAAATGCCAGGGCAGTATAAATACCCCACATGTGACCTCATTTCGGAAAGAAGACACCTCAAGGTATTCGCTGAGGGGCACATTGAGTGCATGAAAGATTTACATTTTTGTCCCAAGTTAGCGGAAAGGGAGACTTTGTGAGGAAAAAAAAAAAAAAAAACTATTTCCGCTGACTTGTGCCAAAATAAAAAATAAAAAATTTATATGAACTCGCCATGCCCCTAATTGAATACCTTGGGGTGTCTTCTTTCCAAAATGGGGTCACATGTGGGGTATTTTTTTCTGCCCTGGCATTTTAGGGGCCCGAAAGCATGAGAAGAAGTCTGGGATCCAAATGTCTAAAAATGCCCTCCTAAAAGGAATTTGGGCCCCTTTGCGCATCTAGGCTGCAAAAAAGTGTCACATATGTGGTATCGCCGTACTCAGGAGAAGTTGGGCAATGTGTTTTGGGGTGTCATTTTACATATACCCATGCTGGGTGAGATAAATATCTTGGTCAAATGCCAACTTTGTATAAAAAAAATGGGAAAAGTTGTCTTTTGCCGAGATATTTCTCTCACCCAGCATGGGTATATGTAAAATGACACCTCAAAACACATTGCCCTACTTCTCCTGAGTACGGCGATACCAGATGTGTGACAATTTCTTGCAGCCTAGGTGGGCAAATGGGGACACATTCCAAAGAGCACCTTTCGGATTTCACAGGCGATTTTTTACAGATTTTGATTTCAAACTACTTCGCACGCATTTGGGCCCCTAAAATGCCAGGGCAGTATAACTACCCCACAAGTGACCCCATTTTGGAAAGAAGACACCCCAAGGTATTTCATGATGGGCAGAGTGAGTTCATGGAAGTTTTTATTTTTTGTCACAAGTTAGTAGAATATGAGACTTTGTAAGGAAAAAAAATAATAATAAAAGAAATCATCATGTTCCGCTAACGTGTGACAAAAAATAAAAAGGTCTAGGAACTCACTATGCCCATCAGCGAATACCTTAAGGTGTCTACTTTACGAAATGGGGTCATTTGTGGGGGGTTTCTACTGTCTGGGCATTGTAGAACCTCAGGAAACATGACAGGTGCTCGGAAAGTCAAAGCTGCTTCAAAAAGCGGAAATTCACATTTTTGTACCATAGTTTGTAAACTCTATAACTATTACCCAAACCATTTTTTTTACCCAAACATTTCTTTTTTAATCAAAGACATGTAGAACAATAAATTTAGAGAAAAATTTATATATAGATGTCGTTTTTTAAAAATAAATTACAACTGAAAGTGAAAAATGTCATTGTTTTGTAAAAATTTTGTTAAATTTTGAATAATAACAAAAAAAGTAAAAATGTCAGCAGCAATGAAATACTACCAAATGAAAGCTCTTTTAGTGAGAAGAAAAGGAGGTAAAATTCATTTGGGTGGTAAGTTGCATGACCGAGCAATAAACGGTGAAAGTAGTGTAGTGCAGAAGTGTAAAAAGTGGCCTGGTCATTAAGGGTGTTTAAGCTAGGGAGGCTGAGGTGGTTAAAGACCCCTGTCCACCGCACATTCAGACAGACGCCAACTACTACCATGTGAAAGACCAAAAGCTGTCAAAAGACACGAGAGACAAAATTGTGGACTTCCACAAGGCTGGAAAGGGCTACGGGGCAATTGCCAAGCAGCTTGGTAAAAATAGATCAACTGTTGGAGCAATTGTTAGAAAATGTAAGAGGCTAAAGACCTCACCTAAAGATCTCACCTCGTGGGGTATCACTGATGATCAGATAGGTGAGGAATCAGTCCAGAACTACAAGGGAGAAGCTGGTCAATGACATGAAGAGAGCTGGGACTACAGTTTCAAATCATGCATTGCACGGAAGGTTCCCCTTCTCAAGTCATCACATGTCTAGGCCCATCGGAAGTTTGCCAATGACCATCTAGATGATCTAGAGGAGGCATGGGAGAAAGTCATGTGGTCAGATGAGACCAAAGTATAACTTTTTGGTCTAAACTTCACTTGTGTTTGGGAGGAAAAAGAAGGATGAGTTGCATCCAAAGAACACCATCCCTACTGTGAAGCATGGGGGTGATAACATCATGCTTTGGGGGTGCTTTTCTGCGAAGGGGACAGGACGACTGCACTGTATTAAGGAGAGGATGAATGGGGCCATTTGTTGTGAGATTTTGAGCAACAACCTCCTTCTCTCAGTCACAACATTGAAGATGGGTTGTGGTTGGGTCTTCCAACATGACAACGACCAGAAGCACACAGTCAGGATAACCAAGGAGTGGCTCTGTAAGAAGCATATCAAGGTTCTGGAATGTCCTAGCCAGTCTCCAGACCTAAATCCAATAGAATATCTTTGGAGGGAGCTGAAGCTCCGTGTTGCTCAGCGACAGCCCCGAAACCTGACAAATCTAGGAGATGTGTGTGGAGGAGTGGGCCAAAATCCCTGCTGCAGTGTGTGCAAACCTTGCCAAGAACTACAGGAAACATTTACCTCTGTTATTGCAAACAAAGGCTTCAGTACCAAATATTATTACTGATTTTCTCAGGTGTTCCAAAACTTATGTTCAGCAGTGCAAGACAAATAAATTCTTAAACTAAAAATCACACAATGTGATTTCCTGAATATATATTTTTTTATTCTGCCTCAGAGTGGGAATGCACCTACAATGTGAATTTTAGACTCTCTATGATTTCTAAGTGGGCGAACTTGCAAAATCACAGGGTGTTCAAATACTTCTGTTCCTCGCTGTAAATCCAATCTGATTGCTTCATTATTCCAACCAGTTTGCAATGCAGGGAGAGTAGCCCTTATATTCCATCCCTAACATTACATTGTGTGTATGTAACATTACATTGTTTGTGCACCCGTTACCCTTGCTGGCCGTCCCAGGGCTGTGAAGCCTATAAGCCAAAGTTCTTTCGGTCCATGGCTTGTTTACCTCCCAGGAATTTGCACAATTATCTGCTCTGCTGCAGCCAATGACTGGATTCAGGGATAACATGTCCACAAGAAACACATCACCACTGAAGACAGTCATTGGCTGCAGTCAATGAGATGACCATGCCTGTGCCGGCGAGGAAACAAACAACATTTACTGGAAGATGGAAATAATGGAGCCAGCATGCATAACCGAAGCTAAGCGTAGCAGGTTCGTATGAATCTTTCTATAGTAGAGGCTGCGGGCACATGTAAAAAATTAATTATTCCTGAACAAACCCTTTAATGCTGTCTTTCTGTTCTATCTACCAGTTATGGAATGACTGCAGGCATGAAGATACTGTACGTAGTATAATGGACAGGTGAGAACTGATTATCAGCACTAGAACCCCCTGCTTATCACCAATTATAGTATAAGGGACAGGAGAGAACACAGGGGAGGTGAGAACTGATTATCTATCACCACTAGAATACTCTGCTATCACTGATTATAATGTAAGGACAAAGTAGTGTAACTAGAGTTCTAAGGGCCCCAGGGCAAACTGTTGTGCCACTATTGTGTAACCACAAAAGATCTGCAGCAGTTCACAGAGAAGGCCATCCTAAAAGTCTGTATAGGCAGAAAATTGTGAGAAGTTGCAGACAACATGTAACATCTATGGTCAGCTGTAATCCTGCCATATCCACCTTTCTCATTATACAAGGATAAAACATATAATACTGGTGGATAAAACAAGACTGAACACAAGATCTTAACAGCCTTCTACAGATCATAGGGAACATTTCATGAGACTTTATCTACATCTACCTGAACATCCTGTGGGACATTGCAATGTTCTTCTGAACCATCCTGTGGAAGGAGAGGACTGGGACATCTCTCCGGTGTTCTTCTCTCTTTCTTAACTGTAGGAAACACATTCAGTGACTGAATTCATCCCTTACATACAGATAATGAGAGGTAGTGTGTATTTAGTCATGTCTATTACCTGGTGATGTGAGGGGTCGGTGATCCTCCATCATGACGTCCTTGTACAGATCTTTGTGTTCTTCTAAATACTCCCATTCCTCCATGGAGAAATAGATGGTGACATCCTGACACCTTATAGGAACCTGACAACACAATGATACAGTCATAACCCAGATCCCTTCATAGCTTTCCTCTATAATGTCCCAGCATTCCCAGCAATGTCACCTCTCCAGTCAGCAGCTCAATCATCTTGTTGGTAAGTTCTAGGATCATCTCTCTACTGAACTCCTCATGTATCAGGGGGTGAGGTGGAGGCCCTGTCATTGGGCTATGGGTTCTTCCCCATTCTTCAGACACAGGGGCCTGACAGTGCTCACTGGAGGTCTTCTTCACTACTGTGTAGTCCTGGTTATGGAGAGACACAGTAATAAATATCACTCCATACATCTCCAGAGTCCCTCACCTCTCCAGTTATGTCCATCTGTTAGTAACATAGATAAGATGATGTAATGTGACATCATCAGAATCTCTTACCTCTCCAGTAAGCCGGAAGAGGATCTCTAGGGTGAGATTTATTATCCTCTCCGCCATCTTTTCACTGTCCATCCTTGATGGGTCAATAAGGAGAAGGGTCTTATATAGAAGATATCCAGTGAGCCGATCCTATATTGTAGGAACCTAAATGGAAAGAAGATGAGAAGATGTAAACTGAAAATACCATTTACAGTACCATTACTGGAGATAATAAGAGAAAACATCAGAGGAGACAATAAAGTGTAGATGTTGTGTTCTCTTTTTATAGTGATCGAAACATGTGTGAGGTCATGACAGTTTTATGGTATGTCACACCTTCAGCACCTTAATGGTCAGGTGATATACATACCACCATCGGAGCTCCAAAAGACCCCAAAAAAAAAAAAACAATCTTACTTTCATCAGTCCACAAAATGTCTCTTTAGGCCAGTCAATGTGCTCTTTGGCAAATTGTAACCTCTTCAGCGCGTCTTTTTTTCAACAGTGAGACTTTGCGGGGGCTTCTTGTAGATAGCTGTCACAGATGATGTTGCAGACAGCTGGAAGCTATGGATAAACATCCGACTGGCTTGATCCCAAACTAAGGAGCAAAAAGGTGACCCCTATAAAACCCTAAGAGCTCACCCTGACTGCTAAGCACATACAATGGTCTCAGAGGTAGACGATTGCATGCCCTCGTACCTAGACTGTGTGACACCTGAAAACCCTATAATAGTGAGGGGACACGAACACCGGCCACCTGCACTTAATACGGAGGGAGTCATGGTCACCTCGAATCAAGCCAGCAAGGAAACACAAGACATGAAAGGACTTATCTGAACAAGCAGTAACAGAAGTCTCCAGCAATGAACACTTCAATCCAGGAAGTAGTATAAACCGCAAAATGAGGCAGTATGGGAGGGAATATAAAGGGAGGCAATTAGTGTAAATAAGAAAAATTAACAGAATGTCGCGGCTCACTGCTGTCAGTGGATGATGCGGTGCTGCAAGCTAAAATTGAGGACGCCTCACCTCAATGTAAGAAGGAGTAATAGAATAGAAGAGCGAGCACTCACTCATACTCAGATTTAATAGTAAAATCAATAAACAATAATACAATAAAATGATGATAAAATACAAATAAAATATTGCAATAGTAGAATGGTTGGTCGACCAGTTTAGTAACGCAATCCACCTAGACGAAAGGGCATATCTCAGTAATACAATAGCGGTGTAACTGTGAATTAAATATAAGAATAAAGATCCTGTGAAAATAAACAGTGCAATAATGTGATCAACAATATTAATAACATATAATAAAAATATAATGTGATAAATGTGATGAGGTGATATGACACCTAATAGACTATGCAAGTCAAAAGAGTTCCTCCCATAAAGATGGATGGCCGCAACCTAAAATGACCAAATGAGCCGTTGAAATGTCTCAGCTTAATAGCTGTATCGCTTTCAGTAGTGGCAATTGTATGCCTAACTTTGTTGCAAAAGGTAAACTTTCCTGGGTGTGGAGTCTTACCTCCTGTGGCAGTATATTACTGCTGTACACGTGTGAAGTCGTCCACTTGGTGTTTGTTTGAAAATGTCGGGACTCCGCTGTACGAGACGCGCTGACGTCCGCGCTCTCGTAAGTGCTGCTTGTAAGGCAGTGACGTCTGATCTCGCGGTATTGTGAGTAAGACTCCCGTCCAATCTCTCTGTCCGCTTCAGACGTTAAACAGCAGTGTAGTTATCCCAGCAAAAGTAATTTTCAAATGTCTCTTAGCGCATGGCCATGCGAAAATTCTTTCTGGAGGTTATAATGAAGTATCGCCCAGACACGTTTCGGGACTGTTCCGGTCCCTTCCTCAGTGGTAATGGCAGACACTTCTAAACCTCCTCCTTTTTATACAATTACTTGGTAGATGGCAAATCCCGGTTGAACAATCCAGGCAGGAATGATAATATATAATTATCGCCATATTGCGGTTTGGTTGCGTTTTTCATGCGGTTGGAATCGGAACTTCCTTTTTTAGATCATACCCCTGCACACCACAAAACGCGGATGAGACAGAGAGATTATTCACCCAACCACTATCCCCAACAATCGGTTACTCACAACTACAACCTGAGACACAAAGACTCCCAATACCAGAACTTGAGGGAAGAACAGTTTCATCACACTCCCCTGCCCCGGAAACACTACGGGAGATCGAACGAGGAACTGATAAACGACAAGCGATCCCAGTATTACAAACCGTCAGAAGAAGGAAAACTAGGAAGAGCAAAAGGAAGAGAAGGGAGACACAGGAAACATCACTAGAATTAAATAAAAATAAGAATGTTATTGTGAACCTCAGTCCTATTGCTCTTACAGAACCACAAATCTCTTTACTGAATAAGGGTTTGAAATATGCCCCTACTATACAGATAGATAACTTTTCTACTTATATAGGGATACAAAAATTCATTATGAAAATCTGCTTGAAGAAGCATTTAAAAAAAAATCCTTTGCAAACTAAAAGGAGTGAGTCTTCTAGTATGTTTCAATACACAACGTTGAAAAATAAGTCCAAAATGTATCCACGCAATGAGATTAGTAAAGAGATGGCCACTTTTCAAAAATGTGTGGAGGGAGATTTGAGGAAAATGAGAGGTAGAGTGGGTAATAATAACTTAACCCCAAGAGAAACCTCAGCAATCAAAGAATTGCAGAAAAACAAATCTATTACCATACGGCCAGCAGATAAAGGAGGGGCAACAGTAATATTAGATACTGCCAAATATAATAATGAATGTTGGAGACAGTTGAGGGATACGAAAACCTATTTGAAGTTAATGAAGGACCCACTGATCCAATATAAAGAAGAATTAAAATTATTATGTGAAAAAGGGTTACAAGATCAGGTACTTCTCCAACAAGAATTTGATTTTATATTGGGCACAAAGGGACGCTTACCAGCATTCTACTGTTTGCCCAAAATCCATAAAAGCTTAGAAAATCCCCCCGGACGCCCCATAGTTTCTGGGATAGGCTCCATCACATCAAATTTATCCAGATATATTGATACACATCTCCAACCACTGGTAAAGAAATCCCAGTCATATGTGAAGGATACTACACATATTATAAATATCTTGGAGAAATTGAAGGTGGAGCCTGGCTGGATCATGGGGACACTAGACATCCAGTCTCTGTATACGGTGATTGATCACCAACAGGGACTGGATGCAATTGAGAGACAATTGACTGGAGATGACTCCTTAGATAAGACTCAGATTGATTTTATCTTGTTGGCTATTAAATATATTTTACAACATAATTATTTTTACTTCGAGGGAGATTATTATTTACAGCATCGAGGCACCGCCATGGGTACCAGGTTCGCCCCCAGTTATGCCAATCTGTTTCTAGCTGATTGGGAGATGGATCAGATTGATCACAAGCTGGGTGGCGACCTGGTCCTATGGCGGCGCTACATCGATGATGTTATTTTCATCTGGAGGAAGGATAGGACTTCATTGGAAGAATTCTTAAAATGTATAAATAATAACGATAAAGGTCTGATCTTTACCTCAAAAATAGAAGATAGAACAGAATATTTAGATCTATTAGTAGAAACAAGAGATGAGAAATATTCTTGCAGTACTTTTCAAAAACCTACAGCCTCTAACAATTATATTCCCTTCTCAAGTTGTCACCTTCCGAGGTGGTTAATTAATGTCCCTACGGGACAATTCAGGCGTATTAAACGTAATTGTACGGAAGACGCGAAATTTGAGGAGGAAGCAAAAAAGATGCAGGGCTATTTTGAGGACAAACAATATCCCATAGGTATAAACAATGAGGCGCTAAGTACTGTAAGACAACTAGACCGACAAGAATTCTTTAAAGAAAAACCAGTACAACAGATGGAAGATACATTTTTAAATATAAGACTAATTCTCCCATTTAACAATAACTACAAAAGAATTCAGAAAATGATAAGATCACATTGGTCATATTTGTTAAGTGACAAAATAATAGGACACCTTCTACCACATACACCAAAAATCACTTTCACTAGAGCTCCCAATTTAGGCTTGAAAGTAGCTCCATCAGTGCCAGAAAAAATTCAGAAAAATTCCACCTTGAGCTCCTTCATGAAAATGAAGGGATTTTATAAATGTGGAAGGTGTATAGGGTGTAAGAACAGCATTACACCGAGGAAGACCCTAAAAGTCCATTCAACCCAAAACCAATATAGATGGACCATTGACGATTGCATTTCTTGTAACACATCAGGGGTAATATATTTGATCCAGTGCCCCTGTAATCGTCAATATATAGGCCGGACAAAACGCCCCCTGAAGACAAGGATTAGGGAACATATCTCCAATGTGAAAAAAGGATATGAAAAACACTCACTGTCCAAACACTATAAAGAAAAGCATAACAGTAACCCAGAGAATTTACAGTTTTTTGGCCTTGAGAAGATTGACAAACATTGGAGAGGGGGAGATTTAATTTATAGAATGTCCAGAGCCGAGTCCAGACAGATTTATGAGTTTGGCTCTCTAATACCGTACGGGTTGAATTCAGAGATGGAATTGTTCGGCTTTATTTAATAGGTGGGGGCCCCATCCCCGATGTCGAGTCCCTAGTTAGGCCGTCTATCGGCACTGGGACTCGCCCTCTGGTTTGGGACCCTCACCCAGTCCGACTTCTTCCATATGAACTCCATTCTATTGTCAAGATACCATATGATCAACCTTTATATTATTTTACACTATATTTAATACCATTTTTATATGTGATGCCATTTTAGTGTTTAATGATACGTCTTTTAATTTTAAGGAATTTGAAATTGATTCTAGGAGTTTTAATCACATATATAGATGTACTATAATGTGTAGAATATAATTTTATTAAAAAAAGCACTACTTTGAAAAAAAACGCATGAAAAACGCAACCAAACCGCAATATGGCGATAATTATATATTATCATTCCTGCCAGGATTGTTCAACCGGGATTTGCCATCTACCAAGTAATTGTATAAAAAGGAGGAGGTTTAGAAGTGTCCGCCATTACCACTGAGGAAGGGACCGGAACAGTCCCGAAACGCGTCTGGGCGATACTTCATTATAACCTCCAGAAAGAATTTTCGCATGGCCATGCGCTAAGAGACATTTGAAAATTACTTTTGCTGGGATAACTACACTGCTGTTTAACGTCTGAAGCGGACAGAGAGATTGGACGGGAGTCTTACTCACAATACCGCGAGATCAGACGTCACTGCCTTACAAGCAGCTCTTACGAGAGCACGGACGTCAGCGCGTCTCGTACAGCGGAGTCCCGACATTTTCAAACAAACACCAAGTGGACGACTTCACACGTGTACAGCAGTAATATACTGCCACAGGAGGTAAGACTCCACACCCAGGAAAGTTTACCTTTTGCAACAAAGTTAGGCATACAATTGCCACTACTGAAAGCGATACAGCTATTAAGCTGAGACATTTCAACGGCTCATTTGGTCATTTTCGGTTGCGGCCATCCATCTTTATGGGAGGAACTCTTTTGGCTTGCATAGTCTATTAGGTGTCCTATCACCTCATCACATTTATCACATTATATTTTTATTATATGTTATTAATATTGTTGATCACATTATTGCACTGTTTATTTTCACAGGATCTTTATTCTTATATTTAATTCACAGTTACACCGCTATTGTATTACTGAGATATGCCCTTTCGTCTAGGTGGATTGCGTTACTAAACTGGTCGACCAACCATTCTACTATTGCAATATTTTATCTGTATTTTATCATCATTTTATTGTATTATTGTTTATTGATTTTACTATTAAATCTGAGTATTTTTGCCACAGAGTGAGTGCTCACTCTTCTATTCAATTAGTGTAAATAGGTGACAGCTGGGAGAAGGAAAGAAGATGACAAAGTAAAACCAAAACAAAGAACATCATGTAAGAGGTACAGAAGAACGTCTGCCAGACCTTCTCAGAGAGCTGGTGGTGACAGTACCCCTCCCTCTACGGGTGGACTCCGGACACTCAGAGCCCACCTTCTCAGGATGAGACCTATGGAAAGCCCTAATGAGACGAGTGGCCTTAATGTCCGCCACTGGGACCCACATCCTCTCCTCAGGACCATAATCCTCCCAATGAACGAGGTACTGGAGAGAACCGCGGATAAATGCAAGAATCCACAATCCTAGAGACTTAAAATTCAAGATTACCATCAACAACAATCGGAGGAGGAGGCAAAGAGGAGGGTACAGTGGGTTGGACATAAGGTTTTAATAGGGACCTGTGAAAAACATTATGGATCTTCCAAGTCTGAGGAAGATCAAGACAAAAGGCAACGGGTTTGATGACGGACAAGATCTTGTAAGGCCCAATAAACTTGGGACCCAAATTCCAGGAGGAAACCTTCAGTTTGATATTCTTTGTAGACAACCACACCAGATCACCCACATTCAGGTCCGGACCAGGCACACGTCTCTTATCCGCCACACGCTTATATCTCTCACTCATCCTCTTCAGATTACCCTGAATCTTTTGCCAAATAAATGACAAAGACTAGGAAAATCTCTCCTCATCAGGTAAACCAAAAGACCCCTCTCCAGAGAATGTCCCAAACTGCGGATGAAACCCACATGCACCAAAAAATGGTGACTTATCAGAGGACTCCTGGCGATGGTTATTTAAAGCAAACTCAGCAAGGGACAAAAAAAAGAACACAAATCCTCCTTATTTTCTGCCACAAAACAGCGCAGATATGTCTCCAGATTCTGATTGACGCGTTTGGTCTGACCATTCGACTGCGGGTGAAAAGCAGAAGAGCACGACAACCGAACCCCCAAGCGAGAACAGAAGGCCTTCCAAAATCTGGAAACAAATTGCGTGCCCCTATCAGAAACGATGTCTGAAGGAATGCTATGCAATTTAACAATGTGATAAAAAAATGCTTGCGCCAGCGTCTTAGCATTGGGTAACCCAGGAAAGGAAATGAAATGCGAGGGCCGTGAATGAGGGACCTTGGCATGAGCGCAGGTCTCGCAGGCTGCTACAAAACCCTCAACCGTCTTACGAAGAGCCGGCCACCAGAATCTCCGAGCAATGAGATCCACTGTGGCTCTTCTCTCCGGGTGCCCAGCAAGGACAGTATTGTGGTGCTCCTTAAAAACCTTGCGTCGTAAAGAGACGCACAAACAACCTCCCAGGAGGACAAAGATCAGGAGCCTCTGCCTGGGCTGCCTGAACCTCTGTCTTCAAATCAGGATAAAGAGCAGAGACAACCACACCTTCAGCCAAAATTGGACCCGGGTCTTCAAAGTTCCCCCCTCCCAGAAAACAACGCTACAGGGCATCAGCCTTTACATTTTTAACCCCAGGGCAGAACATGACAACAAAATTAAACCTAGAAAAGAATAAAGACCATCTGGCCTGTCTCGGGTTCAGACGCTTGGCTGATTCCAAGTAGGCCAGATTCTTATGGTCGGTAAACACAGTAATAGGGTGTCTGGCTCCCTCTAAAGCTAATTTGATGGCCAACAACTCCCTATCTCCCACATTGTAATTTCTCTCTGCGGAGGAGAGTTTCCTTGAGAAAAAAGGTACACAGTCGCCATTTCACAGGAGAGGGACCCTGAGATAAGACCGCACCCACACCCACCTCAGAAGTGTCCACCTCAACAATAAAAGTTAGAGAGACATCAGGTTGTACCAAAATGGGAGCGGAAGCAAAACTCTCTTTGATACTAGAAAAGGCCTTAAGCGCATCTACCGACCAGGAGGAAAAATCTACCCTCTTTCTAGTCATATCAGTGAGAGGCTTAACAACAGAGGAATAATTCTAAATGAACTTTCTGTAATAATTGGCAAAACCCAAAAACCGCATCAGTGCCTTCTGATTCTCAGGAAGCTCCCAATCAAGCACAGCGCGGACCTTCTCAGGATTCATGCGAAAACCAGAAGCGGAGAGAAGAAAACCAAGAAATTGAATCTCCGAAACAGGTCCGGGATCAGAGGAAGCAGATATGGGTCACGAATTGTGATACAGTTCAGCTCCCTGAAATCCAGACAAGGTCTTAAAGAACCATCTTTTTTCTTAACCCAAAAAAAAATAAAAAATGCGGCAACAGGTGACTTCGATGGTCGGATGTGTCCCTTTCTCAGGCTCTCAGAGAAATAAGTACGCATAGCGACTCTTTCAGGTTAGGAGAGATTGTATAAACATGATTTTGGTAGCTTGGCACCTGGGATGAGATTAATAGGGCAATCCTACTCCCGGTGAGGGGGCAGCTCCTCTCTCTCTAAGACACCTGACAATACGAACAGCTAGAGACATGGCAGACTCCAACGAGGCATCTTTCAATCCCTCCGAAAGACCATGGCAAAATTGACTTCGGAGTGCAGCATCATTCTAACCAGTATCAGCTGCCCATCTCCGAAATGCAGAACAATATATCTCTGCGGACTGTTTACCCTGGCATAAAGTAGCAGTTTAGATTCAGCCAGAGCAATATGATGGAGGTCATCATATATCTGCCCCAGGGCTACAAAAAATTCATCCACCGATCGGAGGGGCCGTGCCCCCACCAGCAGTGAAAAGGCCCAAGACTGAGCGTTATCACTGAGCAGCGAGATGATGATCCCCACCCTCTGCTCCTCATCACCAGAGGAATGGGGAAGTAGGCGAAAATAGAGTTTGCAAGTCTCTCTAAAGCGAACAAAATTCTCACTACCCCCGGAGAACGTATCCGGAAGCGAGATCTTAGGCTCGGAACAAACTCCATGAACGCAAGCAGAACTAGTCACCTGAAACTGAGACATAGTTTTACGGAGATCTGCTACCTCCAGTGAAAAAGACCTTGCATGCGGTCAATCAAGGCTGAAACCGGATCCATGCTTAATACGGTAATGTCGGTTTATAATGTCACAGATAATGTTGCAGATAGCTGGAGGTTATGGATAAACATCCGACTGGCTTGATTCCAAACTAAGGAGCATAAAGATGACCCCTATAAAACCCTAAGAGCTCACCCTAACTGCTAAGCACATACAATGGTCTCAGAGGTAGACGATTGCATGCCCTCGTACCTAGACTGTGTGACAACTGAAAACCCTATAATAGTGAGGGGACACGACCACCGGCTCCCTGCACTTAATACGGAGGAAGTCAGGGTGACCTAGAATCAAGCCAGCAAGGGAACACAATACATGAAAGGACTTATCTGAACAAGTAGTAATAGAAGTCCCCAGCAATGAACACTTCAAGCCAGGAAGCAGTATAAACCGCAAAGTGAGGCAGTATGGGAGGGAATATAAAGGGAGGCAATTTGTGTAAATAGGTGACAGCTGGGAGGAGAAAATGAGATAACAAAGTGAAACCAAAACAAAGAACATCATGCAAGAGGTACAGAAGAACGTCTGCCAGACCTTCTCAGAGAGCTGGCGGTGACAATAGCTTTGCTTCATATTGGTGTCTAATTGTAACAGTACTCATAGATAACTTTAGACGTCCTTTGATCTTCCTGGAGCTGATTGTTGGCCGAATCCTTGCCATTTTGGCTATTCTTTTATCCATTCGAATGGTAGTTTTTTGTTTTTTTCGCTTTCTTCCACTTATTTCAGGTTTTGGTTGCCATTTTAAAACATTTGCAATCATTTTAGCTGCGCAGCCTATCATTTTCTTCACTTTATTATATGTTTTCCCCTCTCTAATCAACTTTTTAATCAAGGTTACGCTGTTCTTCTGAACAATGTCTGGAACGAATTTCAGAGAGAAATGCACTGTAACCAGCATATACAACATTTGCTGCCTTTCTTCCTTAAATAA